>NW_020538040.1:44160975-44203116 GCF_003426905.1 Ctenocephalides felis | reverse complement strand
TTGCAATTGGAAGATAAAAGGCAATGTTTGAAAGTCCGCACCAAAAGTATTTTTTGCCGTTATTAGTTTTTTTTAATTGTGAGCACTGTTGTTTAGTTTACGAGACCTTAATAATATAATTTTAAGTATATGTTCTTTAATTGTTTTTATAAGCTGTTTTGTTAATTTTAAGTTAGATTCAACAGTTTTTTATTTAACCCATATAAAAGCTTACACGTGGGAGGGGTAAAAAGGACCAACTAAACCTTTACCCTGGAAAAGGCGTAAACAATAAAAAATTGTAAATAAAAAAGTAAGTTGAGCCATAAAAGCAATTTCACAACAAATAAATTAAATTAATAATTATTCCAACTCTGCTGATGATCATTTCTAATGAATTACTATCAACGCTATATGCAGTGTTATATTTGTAAAATAATGTGCCCATAAAATTTATATTTAGCTTTGGTTGAATATTCTTCGCAAAATCGCAAAATTAATCAAATCAAAATCCATTATGTAAAATAAATGTATTTTTAAGTCCTCTTCGATAAAATCTGTGGGCTATATACTTAAAAATAAATAAATTAAAAGAAATAAATAAATAAAATCCCTTTAAAATCAAAAATAAGACATTTGATCTATTAGGCACCTGGTTGTGCTATTTTACACCGTCGATAGAATGAAAAGGACTAGGTGACAAACTTAAAAAAAAAGAAAAACATATTTTTACAACGATAAATACTCCCAATAGATGGGAGTTTTACTGAACATAGACAGATAGTTGTTTATTTGATATATGTCATTTGTTGTGATATAATTAGTTTGGTTTTCACAATATAATTGCTCAAAGTCAAAATGGACCATTGTGCCCCGCCGTACCCCACATATATTTAAAGATATTATCGGAGTTCATAGAAATCAACACATACAGAAAAGTGAAAGAAACTAATAATAAAACAAGTGTTGTCGAAACATGCGAACAGTCTATGAATATATGTACTACAAACTAATTTTTTAGTTTAGATTCTAAAGTTAGTAAAGTTATAAACTCTGAAAGTATAATAAATTATGTTTAAAGTAAATTATTTTATATTCATCATTCGTTTGTCAATATACATAACAATAAAATTGAATACACTTCTTATAAAAAATTATTGTTAGACAAAAAAAAAATTAGCCCGAAAACTAAGAAACAAAAATGTTCCTCAATTTTAATCTACATATCATCTTGAATTTCCATACATAGTGCACATGAACGTGCGCTGCTGTAGTAAGTATCTTACCTTAAGTACATATTCTCAAAGCCGAATATAATACATCAAAGTTAAAGTTCTAGCATGTTCTACAAGGCATTCCTTGGGCAGAAGAAAACATAAAGAAATATGCTAACCGCAGTGTGCATAATTTTATGAAGAACGTAAAAGTAGATACATGTGGTTTCAATAATGGGTTGCATATTTCAACCTATGGGCAGTACAAACCTTTCGCAATTAATCCTTAGTGTTATTTTAATTTATAATATTGAAATTGATTAAATAATACAAATTAGTTGAATAAATAAGGAAAAAAAGCATAACGTATGATGATATAAAATTATGTGCTCAGTGGCCTTTCTAGGAATCTTTTAATTTCTTAGATACGGATTAATTATTTAGACATACTTTTACAATTTGCGTCTATAATTGAATTTGCACTGATACCACTAATGTGATTTATTGTATCATCGTGGTCCAATTCTAATTGAATGAAACATACCAAAAAACTTAACTAGTTGGTATAGGTATTTTGCCTTGAGGCAAGTTACATGAACTTCCTGATATGTGAAATTAGCGACTTAATCAATAAAAAATAATTTAATTTATGAGTGATTACAAGTATTCCGAGTGGATTTATTATACATAATTGAAAACGAACGAACACGTTAACTCGAAGTATTTTCTAAAAGCGAATTTTCAAAAATCAACAATTTTTATAATTGAACCAGTTTCCGTAGGAGTGGTTTAGTATGTTAATTAATGGTTTAGTATGTTTATTAAGACCAGGTACTTTTTCATTATACCAAGTAAATCGTCTAATTTTAATTTTAACAAACGTCAAAAAACTTCTCCTTTTCTCGCACTTTGATGAATTTTTAAAATTAAACTACTTGTCGTATGGCCGTAATATTTCAGTAAGTTCTAAAAGACCATGATATATATCGCCAAAAAAGTTCCATAAAAATCGGTTTGATTTTTTTTCAACAGTTAATTGCAAGAAAACGGCTCGGTAGATTTTCACCTAAAACTATTCAGTATCATTTCCAACTAATATCTTTCGAACAGTTTTTGATTTTTTAAAATCTATTCGGTAGTATGATCTTGAATGTGGACGAAAAGTTTAACACTTTATTCCAAATTACAAAGAAACGGCTCAGCCGATTGTCGCACAAAACTGAGAAACGATAATCCTCATCGAGATACATCAAATGGCTTTTAAATTTTCGGTCCAGCCGTTTTTGAGAATAAAATTAGCAAATCGAATTTGTTTATGAAAACATAAACTACTCCTTCGGGAATTTAAAAAATGGCCATGTAAGCTCTATAATTCTGAAATCTGTGCTTTAGAATATTGAGATCGTCAAAAAGTTAATGATTTAATGACGATAATATGCTTAGGTCAGCAACAAACCTTAGAATATGCTTAGAAGGGCAAAAGGGCAAATACTTGAGGCTATTAAAAGAGTTTAAAAAACTAGTGCTGAAATTCCTATCAAATCTTGCTGAAAGCTCAAAAAAAAAATATAAATAGGTTGTCAAATATCTCCCTTCCGCTTTTTTGCTCTTGGTTTAAAATACAAAAAGGCGGAAGAGAGATATTTGACAACCTAATATTATATTCTTCTAATAATTACATGTAATGAAAATTTTTATAGAAAAATAAAAACCGAATTATAGAAGAAAGAAAATATTAAATATGCTATAAGCTTCTCATTCTTTCAATAAATGCAATTTATTTGCAAGGTACATTTTTATAAGATTTGATAAATAATTATTTTTTTAAACAAACTTATGGGATAAATGTCGTCTATATAATTTCATAGTATAAGTAGTATTTTAAGTATCGTACAAGATAATTTTATAAAGATAGGATTCAATTTAACCAGTTAATTGTCACGCTCTCATTGAGCTCTGCGAACAGTTTTGGTTGTCAGAATGAAGATAAAATGTTCTTTTTTTATATTACATATAAATTATTGATGTAAAATATCTAATAAAGAAGTATAATACTCAAGGGTTGAAAATTATGTACCAACCCACCTTAATGTAGTATACATTTTAGATTGAAATATATCTTTTCAATCTTGAGTCAATCACAGTTAACTGGTTAAAGATGTCATTTTCAGTGAAACCTGGACATATATGCCATGTGAATTTGTGATATATGTAAGCAACTGCAATGGATTTCAATGAATTCCAATGCACTAAATAGACAGCACAAGAAGATCAATATTGAATTCATATTCAAATCAAGAACTGATGAAAGCAATTTCAAAGCACTTGTATTTAGTAAGCAAATATCC
Organism: Ctenocephalides felis; assembly: GCF_003426905.1. Lineage (NCBI taxonomy): Eukaryota > Metazoa > Arthropoda > Insecta > Siphonaptera > Pulicidae > Ctenocephalides > Ctenocephalides felis. The sequence goes on along the minus strand of NW_020538040.1, from coordinate 44,199,575 downwards.
GTAATTAATCTAAAGGTATCTGCAATGCACCTGTTTAATTTTCAAACAAAATTAAAGTAAAACATTAACTGCATGGAATTGTAAGCTTGTTGTAAATGAAATTAACTTAATAACACAAATTGCTATTCAAAAAACTTGTTTGTTTACACAAATGTTTGAGTTTTTCTACAAATTGTTATTACATACAACCGTGTTCCTAATAGCCGTTTAAGAACTCTATTTATTTTATCACAAACAAATATTGATCATTAACACAGCTGAAGAAAACTGAGAAATGAAAGAAGAAGTTAATATTTTATATATGGCATACATATTTTTACGATTTTGTTATGTAGCATTTGCATATGGCATAATCTCATCCGTTGAAAACAACATACATAAAATTTTTAATCATGATATTAAAAGAGATATTTTTCTGGGTTTAGAGTGTATGTCGAAACTAATTAGAGATTTAAAAGCCAGGTCAGCGCGATAATTAAAAACAAAACATTTAAAACGTAAAAAATACAGCTGCTTTAAAATTCACGTTTTATCGCGTTTTCCGCTTTCATACCTTTCTTAATGATAAGTCATGTTTTTATGGCGCAAGATGAAAAACTGGATTAGGACTTGACTGCATAATAAGGCATGTGAAATTTCGAATTTACTGTTTCGACTATCATTTCACAGACTCATAGTATAGATTTAATAATACGAATTACATTTGCCAGATAATGATCTACAAAATTTCAGCAAATAAATAAAAAGAAGTATAAAGAAGAACGGAGAGCTCTTTATGTAAAGACATGTTTTATTCCAATGATCGCAGATTAAAATTATCAGTTTTAAATCATTTATTCATAAACAGCAGTCAAAATATACAATATGCACGCGAAGTACGGACAAAATGACATAGAGTTTTGTTTTTAATGATATTTATTTATTTTATTATATTATAATCAGTCTCAATAGTTTTTCACCATCTTAGATACGTTGATGATTAAGAAGAAATGCAACTTATTACAAAACCCATTTTGACCATATAGTACGTACAAAATGGCATGTAAGGTAAGGACATACTGAGGGAATAAATACATTATCACAGCTCAAATACATACATCATAACCAACCTTTCCCGGCCCCAGAATGTGAAAAGACATCTTTGCAATAAATGCAAGTATTATTTTTTATCAGTAGATGATTTGGTCTGTTTTTAAAAGAAGTTAGAATAAAAGTTCAAAGCCAGTCATTTTTACAGGTTTCCATTTGTTATTTTATTCATTATATAAGTATGCCATTTTATGCAAAAGTAAACAAAAATTAATAAACAATCAAAATTCTGCATAGTTGTAGTTATGAGTTTTTAGATTTCAATAGAAATGATTACACATACACATAACAATAAATAAATCTAGAACTGATAACTAACAATAAGAGAAGACTATGACAATGACGCTTAACATCTGACAGCATAGTAATTACCGGTTTCTTCATGTTATTTAGTCGCGGAAAAATTACTAAAATTAGTCAATTTTTAAATAAGACCAACGGGTCATTTTGTGTGACCGTATTTTCCAAATATATATACTCACACATATACGCATGTCACGTAAATAATTGGAATAAGTTCTACTGACATCAATTTTTTATATATATAACTTTTGTGCCTGTACGAAGAAAATGACGGCCAGGCTAGAGACCCAGGCAAAGGGCTTGGCAGATAAGAGTGGCTACTATTAAAGTCAAAAATTGGGATGAAAATTGTAAATTAATAGTAGTTACTGAGCTTGGTTGAAACAAAATGAAATTGGGGTTGATAACAAAATAGAAGTTTCACTTTGTTTATGAATAATGTAGAGGGTTCAAAATTTTAATAATTTTTAAAAAACTGAAAATGGTTGAAAAATAAAGATAATAAATATAGTATTTTTGTACTTACGCCAGTGATTTGTGTAGTTCAGCAATCCTCGTCTCCAACTCTTGAGTTTGATTCGATAGAAATCGAAATTCCGAAACATAACCCGGTGAATGACGTCTTGGATCATAATCGCCTAGTTCAGCTGAAATAATAATAAATCGAATTATAGAAAAAAATTGAATGTAACAATAAAATATTTTTCTAGTAATAATTTATAAAAAAAATATGCGCAGCTTAAGGCAATTTGTTGTAAATTATGAGATTAGTGTCGTCCATAAGATCAGCCTCGTATATGAATATCATCTCATACTCATCTATCTGGAGTACACAATTCTTACATTTATATAGACTGTAAAACAAAAGCTTCATTTGTTATTGTTTGAGGAAAAATGTTATGGCACCCGATATATGTAAAACATAATACCTGGCCTAAAAAAACATCTCACCCTGGCAGTAAAAAAACATGATATAATTTTATATATTATTCAATAAAAATCATTTCGTATTTTTATCAACATCACTTTTCTTGTTATAACGCGCGATGTTACCAATATCTCTAGAAGCATTATTACGAAGCAAAAAAAGAATTCGCGAAGTTGGAACATATTTTAATGGTTTTTTAATTGATACAAAAAGGAAAACGAAGTTTGAGACAACCAGATGAATAAATAGTTTGAGTGATAGGTTTACTTACACTTAACGGCCAGGAAAAATGTAAAGCTCACTCTCTCTCACCAACAAAATTATCAATACTTCTAAAATGTGAGTGCTTTCAAGAAATATCTAAACAATTCTTGGACTACAAAAATGCAAGTGAACTAAAAACAGAAAGAAACAAAATATATACATATAGATGGTGTATTGGATCCAATAGAGTTCCTATCCCATGCTAAATCTATTTAGATTTGTAATAAATATTCTACTTTTATTGTTAAAATTGTCTCATCTGGATTATTGGTAATAAATAATGTTAATAAAGGAATGAAATGCTATAAATTACAGGCTTTCTCATTCATAAGCATAGTATAAAAATACAAAGTAAATTGGTTCAAGTATTTTAAAAGGTGGTTCGCCTTGTATTTAATTTGACAATGAAAAATCAACAAAATGTCAGTCCAACAAATTTTATTTTTGTGATTCGAATTTTTTCCCAATATATACAGAATAATTCCATACAAATTAATAATAATAATAATAAAATTATATATAACTGTATAGAACTGAGTTTGAACAAGAACAAAACTATTGGCCAAAAGCTATAAAACTGTACCAACATAATACTTATTGCCAGTGACTGATTTAATCAATGGCTTCACAGCATCTATCATGCAATATGTATACCATTTTTGGTGTAGTTATAATAAAAATATTAAAATAATTTACGCATTAATTAAATTTTTAAAATGTTTCCGAAACATTTAATTTGTCGCCATAGTTTTCATTAGCATTCACAGCATTCGGATTACAGGTATGGAAATAGAATATTTTAAATACTATTATCGGCTATTTGAACCGCATTAAATAATTCATCTCTATTATGAGAGTAGGAAATACGTTGAAAATTCCAAATCGGCAACGATGCACTGAATTCAAAAAGCGCCCATTGTGCAGCACGATACGTATGTACCTGGTTTTCATGTTCGCAATGTCAACAAACATTCTCATATGGGGCGGCATCATTAAACAAATTTTCAGGGAAACAAAACATTATTTGCCTGGAGCCCGCCCGCCGACAAACACGCGAGCAGCCGAGTTCGAGCAGAAGTAGTAAACCAGACTCAATGATTAAATAGCATTACTGAAATTTAATTAAAGCTTGCTCAATATTCTCTTTAATTTTTGATTACATAACTTTCATTAACTTTTCGTTGTTTGTGAGTGCTAGCGAATAATTAATTTTCATACCAACAGAATGGCTAGTTTATTTCTACGAAAAATATTTCTTTTTCATCGATTTCGTATGAAACTAGAAAATAATAATATTTTCGTATAAATAACCATGTTGGCGAACAATTAGTTATGGTTTGAAATTCAAATGAAATTTTCACTTTAAATTCACGATCGTGCGCGGATTTGTTATTCACAAAACATTCGAAAAGGAATAGGGTTTGTTTTTATTACCAGATTGGAATAAAATTGTACATGATTTTTTGACATTAATTTCGTTATAATTTGTAATATGTTGGAAAGAAAGAGGTTCCAAAAATATAGTGTCTATCAAATATACGAGACCGTCAAATCGTTTTGACAGAATATTGAATTTTCTTCGCGCATTAGAAGATTCACTGATGGTTTGAAGGATTTATATATAATGACCCATGCAATATAGCCCAGTCATTTGGTGCGAAAAAAGCTTTTACTTTTGGAAGTTTTGAAAATTGATTGTATGGGTTTTGATGTGATCTTTACGAATTTCAACTTTGCGACCTTAAATATTTACCGTTGTCGACGCCATATTGGAAAAATTGCGTTAAAATGAGTTTTTTTAATGATATCTCCTTTCCAACTCATGTTACAATAAAATAACAAATTGTATGGTGTAAAATGTTGAATCATCAGCAAAAGTAGAAGTAAAAAACAAAAATAATTAAATTATGTTATTTCTAGACTAGACCAGAGATCTAAGGAGAAAAAGCTTAATTTAACATTGAAATTTATTATGACTTATTGAAACTTTTTCGTCACAATACATTAATTTTACTCCATAGAAATGTGCATCTATATTTGTCTCAACAAAAATAGTAAATTGTACATTTTTACGTTATGGATTGTTAGAACTGTGATCTATTCAATATTGTAAATCAATTTACAGTGCAGAAAAGAATAATTAACTACTATTAGAATGTAATTGCATATGCAAATAAAAATAAAAACAATATCCTTGATAAAATAGTTGCGCTCACAATATAAGCCATGAGAAAAATACAATCTAATATCAGGAAACATCGATCATGATTGAACTTATTAAAATCGCATAAATTAGTAACATGATATAAAATTATTGATAATGACTTAAGAAATAGGCTAGATGCTCAATTTAACTACTAAATATTTTAAATTTTTTTCAGGCTTTTTTCAGCTCTTTTTGAGAAGCGCAAAATCGGGCAGCTACTATGAATATTAAAAAATTAATTTTCTTTAAGTATTAATTATGAATAAGCTTGACAAGAGCCTGAAATAATATTTATTATTAATGATTACGGCTTGCTTATGAATAAATAAATAAATAAATAAATAAATAAAACAATAAAAGCCATAATAAATAATTCAAAAATTGTAAAATTAACTGGTGCTTATTTATATAAATTTACATATAGGCAATCAAAACACAAATATTTCATTAAACAAACGCATAACAACTACTTGGAAACTAATTTTTGTATGACATTTTCATCGATTGAAACATAATATAACAATTTTATTGATATACATATTACAATATTAATACTCCATGAAATCCATACACCATCTACTTGTTATAAAATAATTATAACAATTAGATGGTGTATGGTACTCTAAATAAAATTTTCTCAAATTTCTAGATTAAACCGTGAAAATGTTTCCAATTCATGGTAGCCATGCACTAACGCCGTACCCCACGAATATACTACCATCCTGCTGCTAAGCAAAAGCTTTCATGGATGAATAAGATTACGCAATGAGATTACTCTATTCATAACGTCCAGTACAAGATTACAAGAGCAAAGCATAAGGCCGAAGAACAACAAGTATTTTGATGTTACATGATACATTGTAATAAAATACACGCCATTACATCAAGATAACTTTGATATTTAATTAGATCAATCAAGCCTTTGCAGGCAGGGCTATATACACATAAACACCGAGCAGTAAAATAGGAAGAGCAACCTGAACAAGCATGTTACATACGATACATGACATAATTCTTAGTGTACACACAAAGTGTTCCTGCAATAGTAACCGAGTTTTATTGATGGCAATGCCTTGCTATTAAATATTTAATTAGAGGAAGGAATTCATATTTCAAAAACTGTTATATGGCAAGGTTCATAAGCAAATTGCTGTAACTTCAAGTTTTGCTCAACAATGATAGATGAATTTATTAAACAAATCAAAATTGTAAGTCCACTTACATTTGATATCGTTTAAAGAAAATTTTAGCAATATTATAATAGAGTAAAGTGGGTAAAAAAACAATTAGAATTTGAGCAATTATATTGTGAAAACCAAACCAATTATATCACAACAAATAACACATATCAAACAAACAACCATCTGACTATGTTCAGTATAACAGCTAGTTCATAATTGTAGAAATGCGTATTTTGCTGTTTTTCAAAAAATTGTCATCTGCTCCTTTTTACCGCAAAGGCTGGGTAAACCATGTGGTAAACAGGTCCAATATCTTATTTTTAATTTCGTCAGCAATATTCATCAGCGGAGTTGGAATAATTTTTTATTTAATTTATTTCTTGTAAAATGGAATTTTTAACATATTTTCTATATTTTGTTGTTCAGGCTCTTGCCGGGGTAAAAGTTCAATTGGTCCCTTTTACACCATCCACATGTAAGTTTTTATAGAGGTTATATAGAAAAAGCTGTTGAATCTAACTTGAAATTAACAATAAATCTTATAAGACAATTAAATAAAAATTAGATTTAGGTCTCGTAAACTAAACAATATTGCTCACAATCAAAAAACTAATAACAAAAGTAAATACTTTTGTTTTGAATTTTCAAACATTGCCGTTTATCTCCCAATAGCAACGTCGTAAAAATCAAGGTGATGGCTGATATATCATCTTTTCCCTCTAAATCTTAAATTTACTTGTTTTTGAAATATCAGTGATGAACATTTTTCGCGCGGAACTTTAAGCCTCGCTCTACCAGTCCACCCTATTGCTTTAATAATATTTCCTTATCATTAAAATTCCAAAGATTTGCGACTATGATCAAAATCTGTTTCGAAAATAATTTCGTAGGGACCCTACAATCTATCAGTCTAAATTATGTGACGTATGACAATAGTCGTAATAAAAAATGAAAATTCTGGTCTCGGAATAATTCAACCAAAGATAGAATGAAGTTTTTTATTGGAATTAATAAGCCCATTTTCGCATACACAAGTTACACGAGATCACACTTCTTTTGCTCAAAATGTTCAAAGTGTAAAGCTATTCTCAGTAATCTGTTTTGTCCTATATGGCAAGAAGATAATCATTAGGTTGTTCAAAATGAAAGGTACTGAACCGTTGCAATTATATATAAAATATGTGTGAAGTCGAACTAATGTTATTTTGTCATTTGTGAAATTTAGAGATTAGCTTTCAGAAGTTGACAGAAGCAAAAAATTCAAATAAATTAAACCAAGATCAATTAAACGAGATTAAAATAGATGCAACGAGAATACCAGATCTGTAACACAATACAATTTAAAATATATTTTGGGCTGAAATATCAGAATTTTGGGCATCACCCAATTTCAATACATTGTGTAAAAATACTAATTTATATTTGAAATATTTCCATTATATAACCAATAAATTTAAGTGAATGATAATTTTTCATCGATTTGCGACCATCTCTACTCCTTAGGATTTGCGACGCATAATACATCTAGCAAGTTATCAAAAATGATAAAAAAGAAACAAACAAGAAACATCAGTATCTCATATATATTAAATTACATCGACGTCGCCGATGTTTTATCGACAGTATAGTGTCTCGACTATAGTGGAAACCGAGCGTTAGAAAATGTAATCCTATGCGCCTCTAGCCTCGAGATGTAGATATCTATGACTTAATTAATTCTGTTCATAATGCAGATAATTATTGGAAAGACGCTGTGGCATTAATTGCACAGTGAAACGCATAATAGGATACTAAAAAATTAATATGATTTTAGATAAATGTAGTAGATATTAGAAGAAGTTCTATCGTAATATCGTTTGCCTTTGCTATGGTTGTATAGACAAAGCGTGGGTTTGATAGTATCGTATACGGTTAAATAGAAGCGTTTGAGATAAAAAGTGGTTTCTCATTTATTTATACGAATTGTATGCAATCAGCCTGACAAAATCTCGGTAAAAGCATCTTCTTGCTATAAAAATATATTATGCACAGAGTTATATACAACTTTAAAATATATAATATATAATTCATCGGGGCACATAGGACCGATTTGACTCTAAGTAATTATACTGTCTAAACCAAATAAATTACATCACAAAAAATAACACGTGTCAAACAAATAGCTATCGAAGTATGATTCAATAATATTCATAAAATATTATTAAAACCCCATAAGCTGGGTAAAAAGAAACAGATCCAACATCTTAATTTTAAATTTGAAGGGATTTTACGAAATAATAGCTACTTTATTCAACCTATGCAAAATGTAGATATCATGGGTCTATTTTTTACAGAGATAACACTGCATATAACCTTGATCTGGTATTTCGTCGAAAATATTAATCAGCAGAATATTGGAAGGTTGGAATAACTATCAATTTAATTTATCTATTTTAAAATCACTTTTTTTAAACTTAAATTACTATTTTATTTACAATTTTTTTATTGTTCACACCTTTTCCAGTCCTTTTTACCCCACTCATTTGCAAGCTTTTATAGAGGTTATATAATAAAGTCTGTTGAATCTAGCCTAAAATTGACATATATTTTATAACACAATTCAATAAAATATACTGAAAAATTATATTCACAGTCTTGTAAACTAAACAACAGTGATCACAATAAAAAAACTAACAATAAAATAATTTACTTTTGTTACCGATTTTCAAATATTGCCATTTACCTCCTGATAGCAATGTCGTAGGAATCAAGATGAAGGCTAATTTTACATTTTTTACCCTCTTCTTTCAAATATTGTTGTTAAAAACTCCTAACTTTGCTTGTTTTTGAGATAATGGTGGTGGACTTTTTTACCCGGTGTCCCGCTTTTCCCAACTAATAATATAGAGCATAATCTAATACGATAAACTTATATATTAGTAATCTTGTTTTTATATTAATTCGTCATTTAATTAAATTCATCATTCTAGTATATAAAGCTCAACACATCAATTACTAAAGACCTGTAATACTAATAACATTCATGTTAAATTTTCATCTTCACATTTTGATAAGTGATTTGTATGCACAAATTTCTGTTAAATTGACGATTTTTTGTTTATATAAATTACTGCTTGATATTAAGCTGTTCAAGGTAGATATCGAACTGGAACTAGTGGTTGTTTATCCAAGTTCTTAGCTTACCACGGTGGCCGGTTCAAACCCTCCAATTATCAGATATATTCTTAAACATAAACACAACAAAATACTATTGTAAAGTAAATGGCTCAGTAATTTATAAAATAATGGTATAAAGGTATTGAATTCATTTTCATTAAATTACTATATGTTTTATAAATACACGTATCTATATTTACAATATTGTATTTTCTATAAAATGTAGTGCAATTCCGTTTATTGATATTGAAATGATATATGGTTATTTATTAAAGCTTTATGCCGTTCATAAAAACTATATTCCAAACATATACAATTTTAATTTGAAATTCTCTGCACGTTGCAGTTTGCTATAATTTAAATAGCTTTTACCAATTATAAATTCATATAAAACCGCAATATTGTTTGACAATATCAAATATTTGTTCGAAGAGCTTCTTGTCATGATTTTGTAGAATGTTTGACAAATTATGTCATATTTTGGAAAGTATATTGAAATTCAAATTGGAATTGTAATGCATTGACATGAAGGTAATGGTAAAACAAAATTGAATTTGTCTCAAGATGTAACTGATGGTTACTGAAGATGATTCTGAACTGAGGTAAATTGTATGAGTAGATCGCTGCAATTTTATTGATGTAATATTTAAAAATTTCATTTCAATTATATATATATATATATATATATATAATACATATATATATATATATATATATATATGTTTATATATTACTACCCAAAAACATGTTTCAACCACAATTGCTACTTCGTTAATAGTAGTTAATTTTGTTTCAGTAACCTAAACACAAAAGTAGAAACCAAGTATGCAAATTGAATAATGTTTCATAAATATAAGTTCAATTTAGTACAAAATGCCAAATATAGAGTATTCACAAGGTTCAAACTTAAAATGGTCTATACTTGTGTTGTGCTTTTTCATAAATGTAGTAATATCAGCTTTCAACTTGGTTGCAAATATATTTTTCATCTATTTTGAAGTTATTTTTGAAAATCTATTAATACTTTAGGAAAAGTAAGAATTTAGCAGTACCTACCGACTTAATTTAGGAAAGGTTAAAATTAATTCGAGTTAATTTTTATTGCATTTTATTTTTGGTGTGCTTATTCACATTTATTGACTTTTTTGTAACTGATAAATAAAAATATTGAACGCACATAACTTTTTCTTCAAAATAGGTACAAAACGCTATTCAAATTTTATCTACCATAGAAAATTCAATAGATAATTAATTAATCTGTATTAGAACTCTAATAAGTGACATCGCTTACTCAGTCATTGACAACAAGACATAATACAGTAAATTGATTATTAAATTTCATCGAGATCGAATTTCAAAGACTCCCCAACCTCGATATGAAACCATTAAATTATATCTAACGATGATCAATGTAGTTGCGAATTTCCGCAATTAAACAAAATGTAATTAAATCTTCCATGAAGAAATCTAATTAGACGTCATTGCACACTAAAGACAAGTAATGATGATCGATTTTGAGAATATATCGATCTTTGATATAAATGATGTTTTATGAATATTTTAATGTGCCTGTATGTGAAAGATTTTGCAGATATTCTATCGGTATTTGAAAGCTATTATAGTCAAAAGACTTATATTAATCAAAATAAAGAACGTATTTTGCGATTTAACAAAACTTATCAAAAATTAGATTAAATATATAAAAGTGAGAATAATTTTTCAAAAAAAGGTAATTTGCAACCTTGCATTTTGATATATTGAACATTTTTATCACTACCTATTTTTATCTAATATTATTGGTTGGGCGGCCAATATTTAAACATACGTAATGTTTTAACAGCTTATGAATAATCTTTATTCACAATTTCAAAAATAAATAATCTCATACGCCTTTAGTAAGACTTTTAATTTTACTCCCTCTTTTCGTGTTTTATCCAATTCTAAATTTGTAATATCACTTTAACACTTTCATTTTAAATCAATATTGAAATAATCCACATATTACCATCATGTACAATTTGTTTCGTAATATCTTTTACAGCTTATGCAATTTATTTTAATATTGCTTATTCTCAAATTAATTACTGTCGATTCCAAAAGGAGGAAAATATGCAATTTCTGCAGATACGATCGGCTTTTGATTGGAGAGTAAATACGCTATACGAAGGGTATTATCGTTTATGAATTTAATTTTCAGTTTTTTTCTTATTACAGGGCCAAACTGTAATAATTGGTTTAAAATCAAATTGTGGACTTCTGGGTTAGGAAAAATATGTATTGTTTAATTATGTAAATTAACATAAAATCTGTATGTTAAACAATACAATAGAAAACTTCCATGCATACTAAAATGTATATATATATATATATATATATATATATATATATATATATATTCAAATTACTTATTTCAAAAGCTTTTTTTTTAAGTTTCGGATATGTATAATATCTCCTTCAAAGGAAATTAGAAAATATTGAAATTAAAACCGTTATAGAATGAACATTTGCCAAATTAAATTAAACATTCACTAACAATTATTATTGATTATACTTTGAACAACTAACCCGATACATACACACCCACCAATATCTCAAAAACAAGTAGAGATAACATTTTTTGAAGTACTATATTTGAAAGTATAGAGTTAAAGATAATATAACCAACCAATAGTATAACCAACCAATATGAAAATCTATCTAAGTCTAAGCTTTTATGGAAGTGAGTACTGATGTTTTTTTCGGAACCTTAATATAATTTTTAAGTATATGTTATTTAATTGTTCTATCAGATGTATTGTTAATTTTAAGTTAGATTCAACCATTTCTCTTATATACCTCTATAAAAGCTTACACGTGGGTAGAGTAAAAAGACCTAACTGAACCTTTACCCTTGCAATAATAAAAAATATTAAATAAAAAAGTAAATTAAGTTAAAATAATAATAAGCTTAAGTAAAAAGAACTAACTGAACCTTTATCCTTACAATAACAATTACAATTAATTTTACAAAAGATAAATTAATTAAATAACTACTTCAACTCTGCTAATAAATATTTCTGATAAAATGCCGGATTAAGGTTATATACAGTGTTACCTCTCTAAAAATAGTACCTATGAAATTCCTATTTTGCATTGAATGAATAATGTAGCTATTATTTCATAAAATGCCTTTAAAATTAAAAATAAACATTAGACCTATTTGTCACCTAACTGAACCATTTAACTCCTCCTATGGGGTAAAAAACACATGACAATTTTTTTAAAAATAGCAAAAAAATACATCACTATAATGATGATTTAGCTGGGAATTTTACTTGTGAGCGTAGTTGGATAGTTGTTTGTTTGGTATGTATTTTAGTTGATATAATTGGTTTGGTTTTCATAATATAATTGCTCAAAGTCAAATTGGACCATTTTGCCTATTTAAAAATGAGAAATAATTTCTTGAAAAAAATTAGGCTCTTAGTTTATATTCATCGAACTTTTTGGTTGTATTATAGACAGTAATATCGATGCTATAATCAATATCTGCTCAGGTGTTTTCAACCCTATATAGTAGATATATGATGTTAAATGTTCGTCCGGTAATATAAACGGGGTAGATTCCGAATGGAAACGTACCGAAGCGAAAGATCACTCGGGACGTGTAACACCGTAGGTTGTTGCTTGTTTGAGCAACATTTGATCTCTTCGGATGCGCGCTAAGTATCGATGTTATTTGAATAGCTAATGAATTGGTCTTGCTAATTTATTTATGGAGCAATCGCCAATTATCTGTTTGCTATATGATACCCGTACGTCAACGCCGTCGACGAGTTGAATCCGAAATTGTAAACAGTATTCAATATCATTATTCTGTTCAAATGAACCTTCCAGCTGACAGATTCAGGCACTGCCCTTCGCAAATTAATTTTACGCTAATCAAGTTCGCTAATATCGATTATTATTCTGATCTCATATAGAGTACATGGGGGTTTAATAAGGATTCTCCAAAGCCTACTAGAATTTGTGATATTGTAGAATCGGTTTTACTTCCTCTAAGAATGCGATGAATAATTCGTTAAATAACAAATATTCATAATAGTTATTTACTTCCATTTCAATCTATGTTTCTAATTAATACGAAGAAAATTACGAATAATGTCAAAAATATGAATATTCATATCGAGAACAACGGGGCTTAAAGGTCCGAGAGTAGAAAGATCCACCACAATTATCTCAAAAACAAGTAAATATGTGTAACCAGCTATTACTTTAAATCGGATGACTTTTCTACCACGAGATAAACGGCCGCATTGTCAATTTTTGCAACAAAAGTATTTTTTTTTCGTTGTTAGTGTTTTTCCTTATGAACACGGTTATTTACTTTACAATATATCAATATATTTTTATAGCATACTTCAATGTTTTATAAGATATATTGTTAATTTTAAGTTTGATTCAACAGTTTAATTTCTATAATTTCTAGAATAGCTTACATATGGTTGGGATAAAAAGGGCCACCTAAACCTTTATACTAACAAAGTATGAACAATAAGAAACTAGTAACCAAAATGTAAAATAGGTTAAAATCAATTTTACAAAAGATTAATTAAATTTCCAACTCTGATGATGAATTCATCTGAGAAAGTTCTATATTCTAGTTTGCAGAGCGGTCTTTAAAAAAATATGTATTTGAATTCACTTTATTCTTAATAATTGTATTTCAATAGACAATGAGCCTGATTAAGATAAATTAAACAGAAATAACTTCAAAAGCAAAATTTATAATAGTAAAAAAGGTTGACATTTTATTTTGTTTATTATGTGTAATAATACATATTTGGATTATGATTTTTAATTTTTTTTCAACCTAATAATTGAACAGCAATTAATTAATGTAACTATTATTCCATAATACCTCTTTTGAATTAAAAATAAAATAGTGGATCTTTTTGCCCCCTGGCTGTCCGGTTTACACCGCCTATGGAGTAAAAAGAATTAGATGACCAATTTTTAACATATTTGTAATTTTTTTGCTATTTTGAAATAATAGAGCAAGTTACTAAACATAGTTAGATAGTTGTTTGTTTGATATATAGTTTTGGTTGAGATGTATGTAGTTGGTTTGGTGTTCATAGTATAATTGCTAAAAGCGAAATTGAACCTTTGAAATATATTATTTTTAAATTAATTGAAATATATAAATTAATTTTTTAGCATTTTAGCAGCAATTAAAAAAGAAAAATATTCCCTTAAATTCAAATAAGAAAGAGGAAAAACAAAATACGCATATGTGTGCATATGCCTCATTTTATTTGGACATAAATGAGTGAAATGAGTAAAAAAAATTTTTGTCAATATTTTCATTGGTGATGATTTTGCGATAATGAATTACTGAAGAAAATTTAATGATTATCACTAATGGTTAATTTAATCCTAAACATGTAAAAAAATGTTTGAATTATGTTTGTGATTGAATAAATTAATTTATCAAGCAGTATTTAATAAAATATGCCTAAACCAGTGCCTAAACCAGTGTAAGCTTGTCTCTCAAAACATTTATATCATTTTCAATTTGCATGTAATACATTCGCACAAAGAAAATCTCAAAAACTCTGTTTTAATCTGAAATTGAATTGTGATAAAATGTCCAAACAAAAGACGAACTCATAAATGAATTCAAAACGTTTAAAGCACACCCCATACAAATTTCGCTTGTTATAAATATGCAGAAATTACTTTAAAAGCAACGGTAACAATGAGAGCATTGTTTCACGAAAATGACAAGGAGATTTCTATAGGAAATTGGCGCACTCAAAGGAATAAAACATCCAACCCTTTTGTAGCTCTTCACAATACACGATTTATCGAGTAAATCTCGCACTGATAGAAATTATGACAATCAACAAAAAGTAAAAAAAAATCTTCCATTCATGCAATTATTCGAGAGAAAAACGGACGATTACTCACATCCACTGAAATTGTTTGGGTTTCAATTTAATTATGACATAAATTTCAGATAAACGAATTAGGTGAAAAATATCAGTAATTACAGTGATATCGCATTAATATTGTACAAAATATATGGTAGAATTCGAACATCTAATTCTATATCATAAACACGACGCAAACCAGGTTGTTGATTATAATCAACACGAAAATATATGAATTACAACTTCTCAGGTGTTGATTTTTAATGGAGAATACAATTAAATATACATTATTATATAATGGTATTATATAAGCTCAAAAATTTAATTTGTGAATTGTAAATTATTTGTATATACTTTATTTAACAGCAATCAAAATTTACAAAATTCTATGAGCTATTGTGCTTATGTTTGTACTCACTCATACAGCAAACATACTCACACACAGTCATACACACACACATAAATAAATTGGCTGAATTTTTAAAAATTACAATGGATGCCACTCAATTGAGTGGTTAATCTAGCTGAGGTTGTGAATTGTAAATAAAAAAAATCCTCAAAAAAACTATATTTTTAATTTCTTCAATTTCATACTGTTCTGTGCTTTCAATAGCAAAACTACTTTATTTCAATGTGTTTTCAAAATATGTATAAATAAATTACATGAATAGTGTAAATGCAATAACAATAAATTATTATGATAAAGCATTCATATAGTTAATTATCTATATTGCGAAAGAAATCATTAACAACCTTAATATAATATAACACAATTTAAGTGTTATATGAAATATATTGTTATTTTTAAATTAGATTCAACCGTTGTTTTCAATATAACTTCTATAAAATGCATACAAGGGTTAAAAGAACCATCTAAGCCTTCACCCTGACAACGGTGTAAACAATGAAAAATAATAGATAAACAAGTAAATTAAGTTAAAAAAAACAATTTTGCAAGATATAAATTAAATAAATAGTTATTCTAACTCTGCTCATGGATATTTCTGATAAAATATCAAATCAAGTTTATACACAATGTTATCTTTGTGTCTCTTAAATGTGGACATATTTTGCACTAGTTGAATAATGTAGCTATTATTTCGTAAAATCGCTTTAAAATTAAAAAAAAGATTTTGGACCTGCTTGCCCCCCGGATGTCCTATTTTATCCTGCCTATAGGATAAAAAGGACCAGGTGACAAATTTAAAAAAAACACAATAATGAATAGGCTGGAAGTTTTACTGAACCTATTCAGATGGTTTTTGTGTTAGTTGTGATATAATTGGTTTGCTTTCCACAATATAATTACTTAAATTGAATTTTGACCTTTGTCCAATTAAACTATATGTTCGGACGTATTTTCGTTTTATTATATTGGCTATGAAGGTGACAATCTTCATGGTATTGAGCTTTTAGACGGAATGATTGCTACCCCTGGTAGAGGGAGTAACAGAGCTTTTAATGGGACTAATTGTTCACTTCTAAAAGTAAAGTCCGCGAAACAACATGTTTAATAAATAATAAATAAATATATATATATATATATATATATATATATAAAAATCTTCTTTCATTATAACTTAGGGACAAATCAGTGATTGTAATAAGAACTGCAACAAATAGCTACAAATACAAAACAAATCAGTGTTTAATACAGTCCACAAGGGTTAAATTATAACCCAACAGCCTGAGTCAACGAAGGAGAGTTTTAAAATATTTCATAATTACGTATCGCAAATACACTATGAATGTGACCCTAAATATTTTATCATTTGTAGTAAATTATTCATAAATAATTAATACAAAACAAGGAATATTACCTAACAATAAGATGATATTTAGTAACAAATATCTGCATACAAAAAAAAACTTTTTGGTAAAAATACGATCGAGTTGTTGTTCGGACGTCTTTTCGTTTTATTATATTGGCCATGAAAGTGACAAAACTTCAGGGCATTAAGCTTTACACGGAATGGTTGCTACCACTGGTAGAGGGGGTAGCGGAGTGTTTAAATGGAACTAGTTGTTCACTTCTAAAAGTAAAGTCCGCTTAACAACATGAAAATAACAAATAAAAATAAATATATCTATCTTCATTTATAACTTAGTAATAAATCAGTGATTGTGATTAGAACTGCAACAAATACATAATATACAAACAAATCAGTGTTTAATACAGTCCACAGCTACAAGGGTTAAATTATAAAACCCAACAACCTAAGTATCGAAGGAGAGTTTTAATACATGTATAACTACGTAGCAAAAGTACAGTTGTATTTGAAATAAAAATACTATTCTTATATATTTCTAATATATGTATAAATATCTATTATAATTGGCAAATTTTATACATCAATTTCAATTGAAGAAGTATGCAGAGAAGAAAATATTTAAATTCAAATTACGTTTTGTCGCGATGTGCGCGAACCAGAAAAGAACGAATTCCGTGATATAAGGGCAGACAATCATTAAAGTGACACAAATTCGAATTTGACAATGTGGAAAAACGGATGCCGCGCTGCCAGCGGAAGTAACCATCAAACATAACAATGGAGAAAAGCCATTATTGAATTAGCTTTCGGCGGTATAAAACCTTTTCACAGAGGGCGCAGTATATAAATGATGCAATTTCCTGTGTTAGATCGAAAGAATGAGGCGACTTATCATTGGCTCCATGTGACTCACATCTCACATCACAAGCACGACGTCAGACGAGAACAAGACAAAAGAAGTAAACAGAACCAACTGAGTTTCGACAGGCACGATGTGCGGTCGATGCCAATTTCAATTCTGTAATAATATCGAGATCATGCGGTCGATTGTCGATAGGAGGTTGTTTGAATTTATTTTATTATTTGACAACTCGTTGGTGAAAGAGGGGTTAAAAAAATTAATTGCTTCCTATACTTTCCGATACCATTTACGCCACCTTTCTCCAAATAATAAGTAATTTTTTTTATTATTATTTAACTCAATAGTTTATGCTTTTTATTTAATTTTTATTATAATTGTAATTATCTATTAAAATAATTTTAAATTAACTTCCCGTATGGTAAGTTACAGTACTCGCAAAAAAATCGAAACTGAGAATTTGTACATATCTTTGTGTTTCATGTGTTTCTGATCATTTTGGCATACCTTAGAAAAAATGGATGTACGCGTGTGTATATATATGTATGTGCGGATACAATTTTTTACCACGAATTTGGGAGCACGGAAAACCCGATTGATAAAGACACGCGCTGATTAGTTTTTGGCAAAGGCAGGTCCAGCCGTTCTGAAGATACGTGACAAAAAGTGCCAAAAATGTAATTCAATTTTTGAGAGAAACGAGCGTCTGATTTAAATGATTCAAAAAACATTTAATCTGCATTGACAAAGTGAAAAATTAATAGTTTGGGAAGGCAGGTCCAGCGGTTTTAAAGATCCAATAAAAAAAAGTTTAAAAAAATGACATTTGGCGGTCAAAAATGATCAATAGACATATGCACATCAAATTATCAAATATTTTATAGAGATTGTAAAAATAAGTAAAAATTTTGTTAACATTTCTATGGGTTCCGTACCAAGTATTATAATATTTAACCGTTAGAGACTGCGACGCTCACAGGCTTTGACGCTTCATCTCAGAGCTTTTCTATTATTGACAAATTATAACACAGAATAATTTTTTAATTAACATTATTATTTTACTAATTTATCAGTAACACGCGTATACATTTTTAAACCTATAGGTCGTTACATAATAATAATTGTGTTTACTTTTTAGTGTGTCCATCAACGCCGTTTTTCCCAAAATAATTGATATTGATATATACTATAACCAATAAAAAATATGAAATAAATAAATATTATTAAATATTGAATGATAGTAATCTATATATCGTTTCGTTTGCATAATTGTGCAGTTACTTATATTAGTATTTTGAAGTTGTAAATTCAATTCATTTTCATTTTTCATGTCCTGACAGAATTAAATGTAAAGAAAAACTAAGAAAAATATTGGTGACAATAGTTTTAATTTTTAATTACAATCTGTCACACTTAGGACATTCAGTAATTGCATCGACTTTATTATATGGATTTTTGAATGGATGATAACCCAGTAGTTGTCTAATCCAATTACGACTAATTAACTATACTCGAAGTATTTGCTGGCATTTTTTATTATATATATATGCAACTATACCCATGAGTGGCGATTTTCTCTTGAGGCTATATTGAGATCTATAACCTCAAGTGGAAATTTGACATCAAAAATGCCTGATGTCGGTGCTAGCCTACGTTCGAATCGATATCGCCACCGCTGGCCTAACAATACAATGATAAATTAAAAATTCTGTAAAATAGTAACGTTTTATCTTATTTTATGGTTTTATGTCTATGATATAGATGTTGTAATCATAACAGCATAACAAATCCAATGTTAATAGAGCAACATTTAATAAACCAGTTTGAATTGGCCGCGCATAGGCAACGCAAGGTTCTCACAGAGCAAAACCATTGTAAATCTTTCATAGCCATTGATAATAGTAAATAATTAAATGATACAGAACTTGAATGAATGAACAAATCGATCAAGAATAGGTGAACAAAATGGTAATATAAAACTTCTGACTTTTATATGTAGCATAATTTATGCTACACGTATCATTTCATGTATTTAAAACGAATGTATCCTAGATTGATGGCGGTAATTCATGTCAAGTATACTGACATTCATTTATTTGAAACTTAAAAATGGTATTTTATTGGAAGTAATAAACACATACACACATTATATATATATATATATATATATATATATATATATATATAATATATATATATATATATATACTTACTACATATATTTTATATTAGGTTTTTGAATAATTAGGTGACTAAACAAAAATTGATGTCATTCTAATAATACGAGGTCATTAAAACAAAATAAATATAAAAAAATCAACGAATTTACTGAGTATTAAAATTAATTCATTAATATTAGTATAGCATAACAATAAAAAATATTTAATTTATAATTATGATATTATGCTAATAAATGAAAGAACACAACTATTATTTTTATAATTGCATGCAAATATATTTAAAATTGATAATGTTATTAGCAAAATTGATTATTATTAGTAAAATTATTCTGGCTTGGTTTGGTAAATTTCAAGATGCAAAAGCTAGAAACATGATAATTAGTCTATGAGGCATAAAAGTTTGAAAATATCTTCAATAATATTTTTACTGATTTTTTATGAAATTTTACCGATTTATAGCTAGTGAAAAAGTATTTAATTCAATCATAACACAAATATAAATATTTTCATTAGAATTATAAGATCAAGCGAATAGCGGAATACTTTGGCGAATGCTTATTTTCTGGAAAGTAATTTCATTTATTATCTTTTATAAAAGTTCTTTTAAATAGTTTTTGATGAACTTAATTACATTTATCAAACTGACTCTTGAACAAAATTTAGACAGCAGGCGTAGCATTAAAATAATTACATGCAAATAAAATGGAAAACTTATTCCGCTTTCCTTACTATTTTCCTCTTTATTTATTCAAGTTTCGTAATGAATTTTCGAATCGTCTGCATTTTTCTTTCAAAACGTAACATCAAACATTGAAAATAAAAGCAAATAAGCACAAGTAAACAGACCTCGAGTATAAGAGTATGAACTTGTAATGGATTTCAATTAATTTCAGATATAAATGGAATGAATGAAATAAAATGGCTAAGCTTGAAATGCAATTTATATGCTGATGATATTAAATGCCAAATATAAAATAGAACTCATTAGAATAAAAAGCAATTACATAATGAACAAAATTTACATTTAACAACAAATGCAAATGATAATCAAGAATATTTAAATTATACATTAAAGTTGAAAGTCACTCGACTCAACTGTTTGTTAAAATTATATAATGCTATTAGAAATACATCAAGAAATATTTTGCATCACAGTCAAAATAAAAAAAGTAAACACAGTTTCTAAAGTCATAAAATATAATAACTTCCGAATAAATTATGTATACACGGTTTGTCAATTTATGATAAAAAAAGTACAGCCAACTGTGAATGAAATTCGATCAGTGAGAAGCATTTACTCATATATATTAAAGCAACAATTTTATTATATAAATACTATATATATATATATATATATATATATAAATTGAAAAATATAATATCAATTGTGTTAAATCAGCAAATAAGATCAAAAAGGCGAACTATATTTACTTCACACATTTAGAATCAATATCGTTTCAGTACATAATAAATTCAACATCATTACTGATATTTTTAGAAATTGAAATATAACAACATTGATAAAATTACGTGTAAAAATAGGTTAAATATTAACAATTACATGATAAATTAAAATGTCCAAACAAAGTGTAGAGTATTTTTTCTTGAAATGGCATACTGGCAATGCCAGTCTGGCATGCACTGCATTTGCCGGTAAATGACATTAAGTGCATAGCACTGATTTTCAAAAAGTATGTCAGCTCAAGAGTCTTCACATTTTAAAATCTTTAAACAACTTTTTTTAACATAAACCGGATACACGTTGGAGGTAATTACTCTACTTGTAAGTATATTCTTGCAGATAATTGGAAAATAATTATGAGTATTTTCATCAATTATTTGACGGATAATGCCACACATATCGCCGCAAAATTGTAAAGTGGTCTTTCCCATTGGTTAGTGGTTAGAGAAATGGGATTTCAATTAGAGGTCTCATTAGTCGAGCAGCTTGATTTCAAGATGTAGTGACATTGAAATGCAATATGTTTCCAAGTACAAATAGCCGTCAATCATCATCAGAATTTCAGGAATTTAAAAAATGAAAATTCATCATACATAGATAGAACAACCGATATGTATCATTTAATGTAATTTATATAACTATTTCTATTATAGATACACACTCGTGTCAAATATGTTTCCAAATAAAATTCTTTCATATCAATGCAAAAATGTGTAAAAAATGTGTACCTTCTCAGACTAAACTTACGAGATTGAAAGAGAGAATTACAATGTAAGTGTTTAGAGTAGAGTCCCAAGTATACAAAATTCTACAGAAAATGAAACAGCAGAAGAAATAAAGAATTCAAAATTGCCTGCAGAATACAAGTTCATATATTTAAATATTTGCAAATAAAAAAATAATAGCGGAAAAAATATTCTACTCATACTTTCTGAATTCAAAACAAAAAAGGTAAGTAAACAGCCACAGTCGTTCATACAACATTTTGTACAATAAATATAAATATATTTTTATAAAAAAGCATAACACACTTTGTTAAATAAGTCCGGTGTTGCATCCCTTTTTCAAATTAGAAAAATACAAATAATGGAAATAAAATTGCACAGATGTTGAACAATATTACTCTTTCTTGGCTCAAGCAGACAGACAGTGAGAAGAAAAAACAGTCAGGAAAATAATAAAACAAAAATAATATTTCCGTTTAAACTATTTGCGTATGAAAATTAAAAATCAACTGAAATACAACTTAATGGAAATAACAATTTGAATACCACGAATGTAGTAGTCTCTACTTGTGCTATTTTAAAATCGAAACAAATGGTACGATTAATGATGTACGATTGAGGTTCTGAACAATAAGAGATGATTATTAAATGACAAATGTATCTCAGAATCATCACCTGGTGGATTGCTAAGTTCTAAATTCAGTATTTTATCATTAATATTTCTATTGCATATTAACGAATTGCTATTGCATTCACATTAATCTGCTAAAACAAATAAACGACACCATAAAATATTGTCCATGTATGTTATCATAGGTACATCATAAGCATACTCGTATATGCGGAATGAATGCTTAATAATAAGTAATGAAATAAAGCAAATTGCAAAAGCTGAAAATTCTACGAAGTGAAAAATTCATAGGAATATAAATATATATTTTATAAATTATTGCAATAGACATTAAGACGATTGAAGAATTTGGTTACTAAATGCAAAAGTGAATAAACTCATTCAGTATCACTTTATATGCCTCAGATTCTTACAAGTTACGTACATTGCATATACATAGCTATGTATAATATTGCAAATTATACGTCTTGCTGCAGAAAGAACGTAAAATATCGATTTAAATGCATAAGAGATTGTTTGGTATTTATCTTAGATAATTGATTAAGTTTAATTTTATCAAAACTTTTTTGCTTTATATATCTCTTCAGTCGAAATGCGAGTGACATATGGAACAATTATTTTAAAAGAGGTGAACAATTATTTCTAAAGTCCGTTTAGAATAAAAAGAGATATCCGACAATTACATTCTTAATTATTTTACCGCTGAAAACAAATCTAAAGTCAAAATTGCGGCTCAAATGGCAAAAAATTGAAAAAAAAAATCAAAGAAAACTACAAAATCTCCGATCATGTAATTCTTCTGCATGACACTTAAAATGTTATAATTTATGTTGTTTTTACATTAAATGACTATTGAGTATTCATTTAAATAATTTATTAAGTTTTTCTTATAAAATACAGTAGTAATTGCGTAAAATACAGTAGTAGTAATAGGCAATGGTGAATAAATATGTTTCAGCAAATTACTGCTGAATTATACAAAAGGCTCAATAAATCATTTCATTGAAACTCAATAGTCATTTAAGATAAACAGGTTCAGGAAACGATGAAAAATATAAAATTTTAATTACGAAGAAGCAGAATTACTAGATCGGAGATGTTTTTACCATTTTTTGCGATTTGACCCAATTTTGACATTAGATTCGTGTTATGGTGCACACACTATCAGACAACTTTTTTTTGTGGACCTGGGTTATTACTGATTTTAATAAAAGATAATCCAATAATATAAATGTATTTTTATCGAAATTACAGTCAAAACTACAAAATATACTCATTTCTAGTTATGATGGTGAAGGTTATACATGTGTACCAAATTCGGTCGAAATATTTAGTATAAATGTTGCCTGCTTGCCTGTCAATTGCTTAAGTTTTAAAGAAAATCATATTTTTCTTCTACAAGTCTAGCGGCGTAAATTATATGTCGATATTTATCATCCATGTCACAAAACTTATTTATTGGAAAATATGAGCATTATTTGTTCTATTTGTTCTAGTGTATTGTCTTTTATGTGTTCTGCTCATATTATTAGGAAAAGAAATATGTTAGCTTCAGCAATTAGACATCAAGATCGCTATATATTGAGGTATACAGAAATGAATATTTAACATTTAACGCAAACGACGTTGGAGAAAAGGCCTACACAAAGTAATAAGATAATTTATAATTTGTAAATAAAATTATTATTTAGAAGGCGTCTATTAATTACGTAAAGCTTTTAGGGAGAGGAGGAGTTTGACAAAAAATCACGTGTATTTATTTTTTACCTAGATTTTCAAAAAAAAAACAAAAAATTTACGTTTTTTAGTACATTCAAAAAATTCGTTCGGAAAATTTTACGTAACTAAAAATACACGTGATGTTTGGCATGGGAAGGGTGGTAATTCTAAATATCACGACGTATCACCAGAGAGGGTTCAAAAATCCTTAAAAAATCGATCACGTGATTAATAGACGCCCCCTTAGTTATTTTCAGTTAACAACAGGTACTTAAAAATCTTATAATAAAACTATGAATGAGAAAATATTTTAATAGTAGGTACTATTATACAAAGTGTTTTAATAGATATAGTATGATGTAAACTTCATTTAAGTTTTTTATTATACTGAAAGTTTTTTAGAAAAAAATATGTAACAGGGGACAGAAATTGACGACAATACAGTTATGAATTGATATAACTCAACTCAAGTATTGAATGATAAACTGGTATGTTATGTATCTACTATAGTCATCGAATGTTCATCGACTCTTGTATCGGGCATAAACGATGTTCGAGGCGTTAGATCGTTCCCTTTTGTGCGAACTCGAACTAATTGGATGGGTAAACGTCCTTCGTGGCAGTCGGACGCTTTTGGCAAACGCCATCGCGTAACTAATAATGCCACTATAAATATACCGAATGGGTCCCTGCAGGCAATTGCTCTGCCTTCGGTGCTACGTGATGCATTGAAATTCAGACAAAGATTCGCTACTTTGCCGACGAATTAATTAGTGACGGTTTGCTGGATCGCCTAATTTGCGTTCGCACTTACATTAGTTGCTACTGCTGGTGGCGATAGTGACAGACGCTTATTCCTACGAACGTAATTGAAGCTCGTTATTTGTAAACTTGTCACATTGCGTTACTTTGATTGCCAACTTCATTTTCGAGATGCAAACGGAATACATACTTATACTTTGCCTATGTTATCCGTCTGCTAATTTGACAAAACTTACTTTTTTGCTTTAAGTTTCAATATTTTTTTATAACCTATTATTAGATTGAATATTAATCTATACCAATTTTGTAATATGGGACAGGGCAGGGCAAAGGTCCAATTTGATATTTAGCAATTATACTATGTTGTGACAAGATAGATTACAAAAGGTTCGTGATCTACCGAGATGCTGCCGAACTCTATTAAAAATTACACTTTGTTTATATTTTCGAAGAACCAGATATATTTAGATAATGGCTATATCAGACCGATTAAAAGATGATAAGTAGTTTAATTGTTATACAGTTGAAATAATACTTGTTGCTTAGTTGAAATTTGAGTTGATACATGTTACTTAGTTAAATTTTGAATTAATACTTGTTACTTAGTTGAAGTTTGAATTAATACTGATGTTATTTAGATGATATTTGATTTAATACTAAATTACAAAGATTTTACAATTTTATATTATTTTTCTGATTGGTTCGTTTTTGTGGGTTCAAGCGATATCCCATTACATTTTTGACCAATCAAGTATTAACCGGTGTTTCCATGGTACGTGAAGTTGAACCGGGTACAGGTGATTAGAGGTTCTTACAAAAATGGATTAATACTAGATAGATTTAGGGACAGGATGCATGACAATGAGATGGATTATTTAATATTTCGAAATTTTATAATAAGGGATGAGGTTTATTATTGCTATCCTGTATGAAAGCAATAAAATATAATAATATTATTCCATTAGACCAAGGTTGAGTAAGGCGTTAACATACTGTGAAAACCAAAACAACTACCAACTGTGTTCAGTACAATTACCAGATAACTCATCATTAGACAACTATGTGTTTTACTAATTTTCAAAAAATTGTTATCAGATACTTTTTATCCTGTATATGGGGCTAAGGAGCAAAAAGATCCACCATTTTATTTTTAATTTTAAAGAGTTAATAGCTACATAATTTAACCAATACGATCGATACAGTTTAATGATTCGGATGAACAGCAAAATTGAAAATCATAATCTATATATGTATTTTTAAACATCTTAAAATTTATCATCGTTTACTACGACCATAAACCTTGCTGGTATTTCTGTTTAATTGAACACAATCAGACTATTTGCATATTGTAATATAATTATTACAAATAAAGTGAATAAAAATTATATTTGAAATACATATTTTATGGGCACATTTTGTATAATAATCCCTGAATACAACCTTCATATGGAACTTTTTCAGAAAATTTTATCATCTAAGTTGGAATTACTATCAATTTTGCTATTCTTTTATAAAAATGCCTTTTATAACTTATTTTACATTTTATTTACTAGTTTCTTGTTGCTTGCACCTCGTCAGTATAAAGGTTTAGGTGGTCCTTTTTACGATTATATAAAAACTGTTGAAACTTTAAAAATAACAATACATACATTTCATAAAGCAATTAAATACCGTATACTTAAAAATAATAACCGTGCTCAAAACAGAAAGGCTAACAAAAAAAAAATACTTTCGCTACAAAAAGATAATGTCACCGTTTATCTCGTGGTAGCAAAGTCGCTTTCAAACATTGTTGTTAAATATTTCTAACTTTACTTGTTTTTGAGATAACTATGGCGGATCCTTTTATCAGCGGACCTTTTAGCCACGCCTTATAAATATTCACTAATTTTAAATTATTGAAAATCGTTGTTCATCTCTTTTTCATAACGTTGTACATACACCCATCAAGTATTCAGTGGCAAATTTATTTACATTATTTAAAAACTGTGATACAGACACTAAATACGAAATCAGCTTTTGTTTGCTAAGAACAAAATATAATGCAAAAATTTGAAAATGCAAATTATTCAATGCCGCTAATTTTAAGTTCCAAATGAATTTGTAGCGTAAACCTCTTCTTGATATACTAATATTATCAATAAAATTAGTTGTTAAGTCAAAAAGTAAGGTAGCTAAAATTTTGTTGTAACATGTATTCAATCAAATCTGGTAATTTGCATTTTGATTAAAAATGTATTTACTTTATCACATTTACTTGAACGGGTGTTTGATCATAGCCAATGCATATTGCATTGTTAGGCAGCTAATGAATAATTACAATTCAGCATGATTGTTATGAAACATCATTTAAATAGTATGAACATATGTCATTCGCAGATAAATAGTCGGTTTAACATACCGTTATGAATATTACAGAGTTTTGAATAGTTGGCCGCATTATGCATTTAGTAATTAGATTATATTCTGTTGTTTCGTTCCAAATATCAAATATTCGGGACTGAATTTGGTTGTTCAGGGCGCTGTATTAAATTTACTAATGCAAAGTGATAAATCATAGTCCACATTATGCGTTCAAATTATGATGCACAGAATTAATTAAATACATAGAGATAAGTACGAAACTAAAACGCAAGTTATAATTTCTAATATATGTTATAGAAGTTGCTTTAGGACACCTTTTTCTATCCTCTCGGATAAACGATTGAGAGTTTGCGGCACAATAAATTTCAATGAGTAATGCTATTGAGCGAAGCGTCGGAAAATGTGAAAAAAATAACATAAAATGGTTGGAATTTTCCACTCAATATAATATAACGCACAAGTATAAATGCGCAATTATCTTATGTATAAACATGCAATTTCATATCTTATACATAAAAATATCAAAACTATCGCCCAGGTTTAATTTTTTTTATGTTTCCAAAATCTGTTTTTGCATTGATTATCGATTTATATTCTTACTAGTCAAATGTCAAAAACTATACCAATGCAGGAAAAATGTAGACATCAGAATTGATAATTCGGTGGGTGATAATAGTTCAAAGAAGATAATTCATTTTTAATCAACTTCAACTGAATGATCGAAGTGTTTTTCATCTTTGAGTGAAAAAATGCCAGAACGAGCGTTTTTTAAGGCTTCAACGCCATAAACATCGCATAACGATTTGTTATCCCTCTTCACCTTTTGGAAAACTAATAAGCAAAATTTGACAAAAAAAAATTGATTTTTCAACAAAAGCCAAATGAAAATTACACAGAGACCAAAAAACTCTTTTTTACAGATTGTCAACGCCTTACTCAACCCTGGTCTAAAAGAATAATATAATTATATTTTATTACCTTCATACAGAATAGCAATAATAAACCCTCATTCCTTATTATAGAATTTTGAAATATTAAATAATCCCTCTTATTGTCATGCATCCAGTCCCTAAATCTATCATCATACCATTAATCCATTTTTTCTAAGAACCTCTAATCACCTGTACCCGGTTCAATTCCACGTACCACGGAATCACCGGTTAATACCTGATTGGTCAAAAATGTAATGGGACGTCGCTTGACCCACAAAGACGTACCAATCAGAAGAATAATATAAAATTGTAAAATCTTTGTAATTTAGTAATATCTAAATTTCATCTAACAAACATCAGTATTAATTCAAACCTCATAAGTAACATCGTATTATTTCATTTAAATAAACAACAATTAAACTACTTATCATCTTTTAATAGGTCTATTATAGCCAATATCTAAATATATCTGGTCCTTCGAAAATATAAACAAAGTGTAATTTTTAATAGACTTCGGCAGCTTTCGGTGAATCACGAACTTCTTATACATTTTTGTAATCTGTCTTGTCACAACACAGATTGACAGCTGAATTGCCAGTAACAAAAAGTATTGTACATTTAGACTACGTCAAAACCTAAAATTAAATTAAAACCTTGTAAGAGTGAAAGCCGCACTTACTTAGTTGCCAACCTAATATTCAAAAATCCAACCTCAAGTTAATCAAATTTGAACATTTTGCGCCTTTTTATGTATTTGTTTTATTATTACCTAACTTCGAAAATAGTAAAAACGATTCTGAAAATTTTATATAATATTATAATTAGTTAGATTGATAGTATAATAGTTTTAATCACAATTACGTAAGATTGGTAGTGATAATAACAATTTATTTATTTTAAAGCTGTGTTATATAGCATGTGTAATAATTAATTGCATTGTAATCAGATTTTCGTGACACTCGCCATACACCTGGGTTGAAAAAACCCGACAGTGGAGCTTTTCCTGTAACGCGTGAGTAATTCCTCTCGGTCGAGTGAGACGTGGAAAGCTGTGGAAAACTGAGTAAAATGGATTTGGTCGTGCCAGACGACGTATGCCCGACCGCCCTATGATAAATACGACGCCTCCTGCAAACTTTTAATACTGACAGGCGAAATACACTGCAGGACGAGTGTATCGCACGAACGTTTTGTTGTGTTGTCCTTTTAGTTAAAACACACGAAACAGAGCGAAAAGGGCTACAACAAAACGTGCCCTTGTTTATGGACGTAGTTTTCATAAAATATGAGGTGAAAGGCGAATAAAGTCTGCTGAATGCTTTTCTATTGGAGTTGTTCAATTGAATTTGTTTATTCGAACGTTGATACGGTTCGAAATAAATAAATTTTATATTAACCTCTCAAAAGAATTGAATAAACCAATAATATACATAATGTTGTATTTTTTTGGGAAAAAGCTCATTTTGCTTTTTTTAGTACACACTCAATCAATCAATATTTATTAAATATATTAAAATCATATATGTTATATAAAGTACCCACGGGTAGACAAATATGTACAAAAAAACAACAATGTAAAAAGTACTCTAAATTATTGCAATAAATAAATACTTCTGTCTATCTCTCTGTCTACATAATGCAGAGCGGAAAAATGTCCAATTTGACTTCGATGAATTTGATATTGTGGAAACCAAAGCAATTATATCACAACAAATAATACATATCAAATAACAACCATCTTACTATGTTGAGTAAAACTCCCAGCAAACTCCCAGTGAAACATCATTGCAGAATGTGTTTTATTTGCTGTTTTTTTTTTAAAAAAAAAATTCAACTGGTTCTTTTTACTCCATAGGCCGGGAAAAATGGGATGGCTAGGGGGCAAACAGCTCGAATGTCTTATTTTAAATTTTAAAAGGATTTTACGAAATAATAGCTACATTATTCAACTAAAGCAAAATATAAATTTCTTAGGCAATTTTTTTATAGAGATAACACTATATATAACCATGACCTAGTATTTCGTTTCATCAGCAGAGTTGGAATAAATATTTATTTAATTTATCTCTTGTAAAATTGTTTTAACGTGATTTACTTTTATATTTACTATTTTTCATTGTTTACACCTTTTACCAGGGTAAATATTCAATTGGTCCCATCCACATGTAAGCTATAAATTTTTTTTAAAAAAATGCTGAATCTAGCCTAAAAATAACATAACATCTTATAAAACATTTAAATAACGTAGATATAAAAATTATATTAAGATCTCATAAACTAAACAGCAGTGCTCACAACCAAAAGAACTAACAACGAAAGAAAATACTTATGTTATGGATTTTCAAACACTGCCGTTTATCTCCCGACGTCGTAAAAATCAAGATGATGGCAATATTTTTTCCTCTCCTTCCAAATATTGTAGTTAAAAAATTCATAACTTTACATGTTTTTGAGATATCACTGATCGACCGTTTTACCCGCGGACCTTCAAGCCCCGCTCTAACCTATACTGTACATATGATTAAACTTTTCAACGTTTTAAAGTTCATCTACTTCTTTAGGCATTGTACTTTAAATGTACTTTTTAATCTTCTCAGTAAAATTGCAAGGTTCAACATGAATAGCTGAACTATTGCATTTTGAAGTTGAATAGTTTTCGTAGAGAAAATCTTGTAAGTGTAAATGCATCTTGCAAGTATTTTGTAAACGCTCATAAATTAGTTAGTACGCAAAAAAATGTAAAAACATGTACAAATATTATTAAAATAAAGTCTCTATAAAAATCTAATCATTTCATGTGAATATGTATGAAAAGCACTCATTTTTCGACTCCAAAAAGCCATTTTTATCACTATTTCTACCGTAAACCAAAAATAAATGAACATGTCTTTACCAAAAATAAATGAGCTCTGCGCAATCAAAATTCAAATTAAAAGTATTTTGAACCAACCAACTAAAATTTCGTTGAGATTTTAATAACCTACTCACAATAAACAAATCTATTAAAACTATTGCGTTGATAATTTATAATAATAAAAATATTTATTTTAATTAAAAACAAATTTATTACGTCACGCAATGCAATTTTTTCGTAATTTACGTCAAAATTATGGCAATTCAGAATAATAAAAAAATAATACTTTGGGATGGTCTATTAATAAATAAATATTAAATCTAAATATAATCACAAATTTAAATCTAAAAATGCCCAGTTAAGAAAGTAATACTCTATAGTAATATGTTAGGAAACAAAAATAGCCGCGGTTTAAGAAAATGTTCGGATTTTCTCAGTGAAATCCTGTCAGATTCGTTTATTCCACTGTCCGTACTTTCGTAATTGAAATGGAAGCGGAGATTCTTCTTCTCGACAATAATCCTCCCTGCAAAACATACATGATAAAGTGCATTGTTTGTTTTGTTTCTGGTTAGGTAATATAGTGCGCAGCTTTTACGAGATCAACGAAAATTGCAACTTTGTATTGCGGGAAACATGCACATATGCAGCGAAAGCAGCTTATGTGCCACTAAATTCAAAGTTTATTCTTCCAACATCATATATGAAATATTTATAGAATAATCTGATAGAAGACATTTTCAAGAGCAGTAGAAAAACACCTAGAAGAATTTTAATTTCAAAAATATAAACTGTTCAAGCACAGACTTTATTACGTTTCAAAATATTTTTGAAGTATATAAACAAAAAGAAAATGAAGCAATTGAATATAAGAGATTAAGTGAGAATGTCACAACCATATTTAAATTGCTGTTTTTTTAAAAAATGTCCCTTGTTCCTTTTTACCCCATGGGCGGTGTAAAATGGGATAAGGTCAAGAGGTCCAATATCTTATTAACTTCCCGTAGGGCAAGTTATAGTAATCGCAAAAAAATCGAAAATGAAAATTTTTATATATCTTTACGTTTCAAAGGTTTCTGAATATTTTGGCATACCTTAGAAAAAATGGATGTATGTGTGTGTGTATGTGTGTGCGTGTGTGTATGTGTGTGCGGATACAAATTTTCGTTGACGATTTCGAGAACACCGATCAACCGATTTGAATAATTCAAAAAATATTCGACTCGTATTGATAAGGAGACGTGCTGATTAGTTTTTGGAAAAGGCGGGTCTAGCCGTTCCGAAGATACGGGGCAAAAAGTGCCAAGAATGGTAACTCAGTTTTTAAGAGAACGGAGCGTCCGATTTTAATAATAAACATTTTACTTGTATTGACAAGATGAAGAATTGATCAAATTTTCATGAAGGTCTAGCGGTTTCGAAGATCTAATGAAAAAAGTAAAAAAAAAATGACATCTGGCGGTCAAAAATGATCATTAGACATATGCACAACAAATTATCAGATGTTTTATAGAGACTTTAACAATAAGTATGATTTTTTTTACATTTCTATGGGTTTCGTACCAATGCTTATCTGTTAGACGGCGGCGCGGCACTTACGCGCTTTGACATTTCGTCTCTATGCAGTTCAAGCAGTACAATTGCATTTTTTTGTTTGGTACATTTGTTACAGACATAACACTGTAAATAACCTTGAATTGGTATTTCGTCTGTTATATTCACCAGCAGAGTTTGAATAACTATTTATTTAATTCTTGTAAAATTAAAGTTACTTTTTCTAACCGAATTTACATTTTAATTCAATATTTTTTATTATTCACGCCTTTGCCAGGGCCAGGGTTCAGTTGGTTCTTTTTACCCCACCCACGTATAAGCTTGTATTTAGATTATATGAAAAAACTATTGAATCTAACTTGAAATTAACAGTACATCTTATAGAACAATTAAATAACTATACTTAAAAATTCTATTCAAAATCAAACTCACAATCAAAAAAATTAACAACGAAAAAATACTTTTGTTATAGATTTCCAAACATTGCCGTTTATTTTCTAATAGCGAAATCTTAAGAATCAAGGTGATCTTTTTCAGTCTACTTTCAAATATAGTTGACAAAAAATTCCTAACTTTACTTGTTTTTGAGATATAGGCGGAAAACGATTTCACCCGCGGCTCTTCAATCCTTGCTCTATGTTTAAATATGTTTTCTAATTGGGTTTATATCGACTTGCCTGATCTATCAGAATCCTAGCAAGAATCATATATTAATGTACTATCATACTGAAACAACATAATAGTAATGACAATATGAAAAGAATCCGATGGAAGTCTCAAATTCGATAGCGCAATAAGTTTCCGTAATAATTAATGGCTTCGAAAGGTACAATTCAAATAAACTGTCCGATTATAATCTCATAAATCGCGTCAATAATGTAATTAATAACGTTCGTGGCGAGGAATTACGTAGGGAATGGTTTAAAGGCCTCCCGAGCATGTGAACGGATTTGTTTTTATTCGGGCAACGCGATACGCGCACTTACTGTGCTATAAAGCACAATAACTCTTGTGCTCCGAGTATTTATCAAGTTGATGTTTATTGGCCTCTTTACCGGTAATAATTAGTCAGGCGGACGCTTCGAAAAATTACAGGTTTTGCGATCCTTTTGAAGAATGGCCAACGGTTCTGGCTAATTGGCTTAATTCTGTTTGACCAGAAATCTTTGAATGCAAACAGTCTCTGATGAAAAATTACACTATTATTATACAATTATTTCAATACATATTATGTTAATTTAGTTCACTGCCACTTAAATACTTGGACCTTGCATTTAATGTACGAGAAAATCGTCGGGTCACGAATGGATCATTCAACGAGTGCCTGTATGATTTTATAAATATATATTGTAGTGGTATTCACCCTTTACATAATTATAAATAATATTATAAATTCGATATAACAGTCAATATGAAAGACGCATTACGTTGCTGACTCACAGCTCATAGATTGTATTAGAGATAAGCAACATTGTATGCAAGCCTGTAACGGTCTATAACCACAAACTACATCTAAAGTAAACAAGTATGAATCATTGTAACGTAATTTTCTAGAAGGATGATTACGTCATCATCAGAGATTATAAAAAGCCTGAAGACGATGGAATGAGTGTTCATTCTTGACTAAGACGCCAAACAGTTCACATCACTTTTATCAATTGTGTATTAAGTGTAACCAAGTAATGAAGTAAATAAAAATTAATAAATGTCTTCAGAAGTTTAATTAAATATTCCACAGTAAAAAGCTTAGGATAGCAGCAGAAGAACCTAATTTTAATTGTTGACATCGTTGGTGACGCAACATAATTGTTGGCGACGGATCCACAACATAATTTGTTGACAGCCCAGGGTGCACAACAATATTTATTCCGTAAATAAAAAATTCATTTATTATATAGAGTAGAACGTGGCTTAAAAGTCCGCGGGTAAAAAAGTCCACCATCGATATCTCAAAAAGCAGTTGAAGTTAAGTTTTTTACTACGATATTTTAAAGTAGAGGAAAAAGATGTATAACCAGCCATCAATAGACAGATAGTTGTATAACCTTAATTCTTACGACGTTTATATCGGAGATAAACGGCAATGTTTGAAAATCCAAAACAAAAATATTTTCTTTTGTTAGTTTTTTTGGGCATGAGCACTGTTGTTTAGTTTATGACACCTTAAAATAATTTTTGAGTATACGTTATTTATTGTTTTATGAAATGTATTGTTAATTTTAAGTTAGATTCAATCGTTTTTTATATAACTTCTACAAAAGCTTACATCTGGGTGAGGTGAAAAAGACCAACTGAACCTTCACCCTAGCAAAAGTGTGAAAAATAAAAAGTAGCAAATAAAGAAGTAAATTAAGTTAAAATAAGCAATTTTATAAGAGATAAATAAAATAAATAGTTATTCCAACTCTACTGATAAATATTTCTGACAAAATACCAGATCAAGGTTATTTACAGTGTTATCTCAATAAACAATGCACCCATGAAATTTAATTTTTGCATTTGCTGAATAATGTAGTTATTATTTTGTAAAATCCCTTCAAAATTAAATTACAACATTG
This sequence comes from Ctenocephalides felis, assembly GCF_003426905.1. NCBI lineage: Eukaryota > Metazoa > Arthropoda > Insecta > Siphonaptera > Pulicidae > Ctenocephalides > Ctenocephalides felis. Next base: position 44,164,161 of record NW_020538040.1, on the reverse strand, counting down.
AACCTGTTTAACTCCTGGCCGTCCTAATTTACTCTCTAAGTTACAAATTTTTGAAAAACAGCAAAAAACACATTTCTACAATAATGAATTAGCTGGGATTCTTACCGAACAAAGTCAGATAGTTGAATGTTTAGTGCCTGTTATTGGTTTTCATGATATAATTACATAAAGTTAATTTGACCTTTGTGCCCCGCCCAACCCTGTTTGTTTCACGATTGTCATCAATTGTAGTACTAGAAATGCTATTCACGGTAACGGTTCCAAAATTTAGATGAACAAAAGTAATGAAAATCAACTTTTTGTATTAAGCAATCCATAATCTCTTATACGAGGCACCCCTGTCAGACTGAGATATGGAAATGTATATATTGCTAAATAAATAAATAATAATAATAAAAAAACTACAATAGCCGAAAAATAGTAACAATTTCACGAAAGCTCTAGGTTGCATTAAAAGCTCATATTTTCCAAACAACGTGACATTTTTTTTTCATATATTTTTAAGGGCATTACAGTCAATACTATCTATCATCCTGTTTACAAAAAACAAATTGAATTAAACCAGATAACAAAGTACATTTACTGTGCTAAAATTCATTTTAAATTTATGATAACTCTGAAATTGGTTTATTAAAATGATTCACCGCAGACAGCGCTCTTTATGACAAAATAATTAACATAATCACAAATGTCATATTCTCTAAACCATGTAAGTCTTTGAAGCTCTAGTTAATTAATAATAAGATACCCTAAAACATTTATCCCCTTAAGCGTTGATCACTTACGAGAGATGCTTTTCATACATACATGAGTAGAATTACATTCTGAAATTATTATCACGTATGCCATGTTACATAGACGACTATGTAGAATCTACATTGTAGATCCTAATATAGATACATTATGATCGTACATAGGTACACACAAAGGTACATACACTGTATGTATACGATATAGTATATTTATTCCCGGTGTAGTTTCAGTTCTCTAACTAAATAATAATTTTATACTTTTAGATTAACATACGATGTGTTTCAAAAAGTACCCGGAATTACTAATAATTAAATTTCGCGGTCTGGAGTGTCTGATTGTCAAAATTTTTTTTTTATTGTGTTGGTATACATGCCCCTAAAGTACGATGAAATTTTCAGCTATATTCACTGTTTACTTTGTCTGTGGTAGTCGCTAAGGTTCGACGTGTTTTTCTGAGCTCGGCGATTTTTACAATGGAAGAATTGAAAAGTCAAAGAATTTGTATTAAATTTTGCGTAAAAATGAAATAAAGTGTTGCAAAGTGCAAAAATTCACCAGATATGGCTCCGTGTGACTTTTTCCTATTCCCAAAGTTGAAGAGACCCATGAAAGGACGGCGGTTTTCCTCGATTGAAGAAAATCGCTGAGAGTGCTCAAGGACATATCAAAAAGTGAATATCAAGGGTGCTTCGAAAATTGGAAAAAACGCTGGCATAAGTGTATTATATCTGGGGGGGACTACTTTGAAGGGACCACATTAATGTAGACGAATAAATAAATTTTTTTTTGAAAAAACGAAAATTCCGGGTACTTTTTGAACAGACCTCGTATAAACTGTCTCTGAATAACATTATGAATGAGTTCGAATATTTATTTTATTCTGGGTTTTAAGAAAAAAAAACACTGATTTGTTTGTGGCAAAACTTGCCCTTCTACATGTTTATTTTAAGAAAATAATGGGACAACTGCGAATAACACTCAAAACTAAAAAAAATAATAAATCGAAGTAGTTAGTAATTTTTAGTAATTTTTCAAAACCACAGACCATTAGTTTCACAGTTTAAAATATGTAAACAAATTTTTAATAATAAATAATTGATTTCAATTCGGATAATAATAAAATCAGTTCAATAAAATCTGTAAGCAATGATACACGAAGACAAATGCCGATAATTAAATTATTGGCGTTTCCAATAGACATATAACCTATTTCTCTAAGAATATTATTAATTCGAAATATTCGTAAATTATGAAAATAATATTAATTTATATATAGTGCAAACTCGAGTATATTTCGACTATAATTACACGGTTTCGCGATTATTTGAACTACATATTAATATTACATTACCAGTAGAATTCATTGTTCATCGACATATCATAGCTCGAAAATTACCAAATAAAAAAGATCAAATATTTTAAAAAATTAATTATGATTTAGTAAATACACATTCTTTTCAATAAAGATTCATTTGTTTTCTATTTCTGATTTCGTTATTTCTTATACATATTAAAAATTCTGACGAGTAACTAGTACACGTTTCAGACAAATGGGATGATATAGCTTCTAAAGCTTTTTTAACAGTTTTTTTTTAGAAAACACTCTGATGCAGAAAGTTTAGTCGAATGCCATTGAATTTACATTAAAAAATATTAATTTTCAATTGAGTAAAATTAGTTTAAGTAACTAAGTAAAATAACAAATGTAATCGTAGGATCTGAATTTCTGAAGATAATAACTCCATTAGTATAAATTTTGTATTTTCTTTCGATACATCAACATAATTACTGCTACTGGAAACCTTCGATCACTCACGGAAATCAGCCAAACTGACTTATTATGAAACATATATATGTGTATATTTCTATATGATTTAGGTTATGTTCTCAAACGATAATATTATATTAGCAGTCCAATAAATCACATATTTGTACAAGGGGTGAATATTTTTCAAACAAACGAGATCAATGTAATATTGTTTCGTTCATCATATAAGCACATTAATGATCAAATTCGTATGACCATGAGCTTCAAAGTAAAAAAAATCTACTTACATTGAACGATGTATGCACCAAGTTCTGCAGCTAAATCAAATGATACCGGCAATCTTCCACGTAAGATATCTTGCTTGACTTGCAGGAATAACTGATATCTGAAAGAAAAGTATGGTTGTAGTAATTCTGTCATATTTAAATAATTTATTAAAATTGAAAATAGAATTAATATGCTATTTATATACTTTTCATTTTGTTAAGGATGGGGGTTGGTTAGACCCTTTCGGAATAGCTTATCGTATTTGATTCAACAGCTATTCCGAGGATTTGGTATAATTGAATATATTAAAAAAAAACTCGATGTTCTCTGCTTTGTCGGCGGCCCAGTCGGAAGGCGGCTTGAAGTCCGGAATTCTCAGATCGCTTGGAATTGGACGC
>NW_020538040.1:44108387-44159975 GCF_003426905.1 Ctenocephalides felis | reverse complement strand
AATTTTACATTCTACTCTTCATTTATCTTTACATTGTTTTACTTGATTTTATCATTTTATATATGAAATGAAATAGAAGGTCCATAGTCCACTATGAGTTTCGTAACGCTTGAAACGTCATTTAGAGCAATATAGCAGATTTTGCTCCGATTTAACGAGGGTATTAATATTATGTCTATTCTAGTTTGGCAACATTATTGAGTGAAAAACTCATCATGTCCTCAATGTATCTCAATTTACCCGATTTGTGGGATGATTCATCTGGTCATCATCTCCTCTTTCGTATGTAGAACGAATACTACATATTATACAATAGAGCTTCATAAAAAATAAAGTTGAACTTCGAGCTTAAAGTTCAAACACAAATGTTTAAAAGATATGATGTGTACAAGAAAGTTACCGCCGGATTTTAATGTAATATAAAATTTCTTGATATATTTTTTTAGCATTATTTTTGAGAAATATTATTTTAAATTGTGGTATTTTTAATAACATAATGATCAATGAAATTTGTGATCGTTATAATAGACTAAAAAACCGTCCCATTGTTTATGGTTCAAAGATCACTGGTACGGCAAGAAGTTCGCTGCGTCAAGTCACGCTCGCGTATCATTTTCATATCAATCCATATCTCATCTCGAAGCGATGATATGACGGAAAACGCCCGTTATGGAAAGTCTCCGAGAATACAAGCTGAGAAGAGTGTCGGTTGCTTTGCACGGAGTAGGCAAATCGCTACCATACATTTTTGATATAATTAGATATTTTATATACAAAAAAGATAAAAAAATAAATAAATCGAAATATCAAAATTCTTTACACTTTATAAAATTACTTAATTCATATGCTTTTGCTTTATAATACTAATATTCAAAAAAATGAATTTGAGGTTCGGATAAAAAAATTGATATTTTTAGTTAAGAATAAAGTTGCAAATAATTTGCATTCATAATAAATAATAAGATATATGCAGCATAAAAATTTACACTTTCAAATGAAAAGGATAGTGGAAAACTATTTATATAACTAAGAATATAAATCTTTAGATTCTGCATTTTTATGAGGGCATTGTAGTCATCAATGCCAGTGCTCTTCTAACTTTTTCTTCTTGTTACCCGGTTCTATTTTATTGAGTTGATTTTCTTTTATTATATATCCGTATTTATGTAGAGCGGGGCTTAAAGTTCCGCAGGTTGAAGGGTCCACCACGAATATCTCAAAAACGAGTAAAATTAAAAAAAATATTAACAACAATATTTGAAAGTAGAGGGAAAAAGATGTATAACCATACATCAATCAGCCGAGAGAGAAATAGAAATGTTTGAAAATCTATAACAAAAGCATGTTCTTTTGTTGTTAGTTCTTTTGAATGTGAGCACTGTTGTTTAGTTTACGAAACCCTAATATAGTTTTTTAGCATGCGTTATTTAATTGTTTTATAAGATGTATTATTAATTTTAAGTTAGTTTTAACACTTTTTTATATTACCTCTATAAAAGCGTACTCGTAGGTGGGGTGAAAAGGACCAACTAAACCGTTACCTTAGCGAAGGTGTAAACAATAAAAAATATTAAACAAAATAGTAAATTAAGTTAAAAAAAACAATTTTTCACGAGATTAACTAAATAAATATGTATTTATTACAACTCTGCTGATGAATATTTTGGACAAAATACCAGATCATGGTTATATTTATACAGTGTTATTGTTGTAAACATGTACGTATGAGATTTGTATTTTGCATTGGTTGCACGATGTAGCTATTGTTTCACAATATATCATTAAAATACGACATTGGATCTGTTTGTCCCCTGGCTGTTTCATTTTACCCCGCCTATATGATAAAAAGGACCATGTGGCAAATTTTTGAAAAGCAGTAAGAAAAAACACATTTCTACAATGATAAGGTGACCATACGTCCCGGATTGGCCGGGACAGTCCCGGATTTCCACCTTGTGTCCCGGGTTTTTCTTAAAGCAATATTTGTCCCGGATTTTGATTTTTTGTCCCGGATGTCCCGGTTTTTCGAAAATTAATAGTTAAATTAACAAAAATTAAGAAAACAAACTAACAGATGCTAATTTTTTCAAATTAATTATGAAGAAAATTGAATAGAACATATAGATCGAAAAAAATAAGATATAATATCATAGATAAAGAAATATTGCATATAATAGTCAAAGTATAAAGCTCTTACTAAAAGTCCGCAATTATGATAAGATTCATTTAGAAACTGTTTTTCATTGTATTCTTGAATAGCATTTGTTATATAAACGAATAATATTATTTTCCGTGACTTGTTCCGTCCGTCGGGCGCGCGCTCTATCTACACTAGAGGCAAGCGCTGCGAGTAATGCGATGAAGTCACTTGCGTGGCTTGAAAGCCGGCGAGAGCTTTGTGGAACGGCGTTTGGCTCTATTGTGCGTAAATGCGTGTCGCGTACCGACTGAATTCTGAATGGAGTGGCTTAAAAACCAATAATGTTTAACGTTTCATAAACGTTTATGTGGTGTAGAACACAATATATACACCGCTAGAAGCGTTTTATAGCTGAATTGAGATTGAAAAATACGTGCGAAAAAGCACCGATGGATTATTTTAAAACCGTAATATCGATTTGCTATTTCAATAGCATAACAGAATTTTAAACTGAATCAGAATTTAGAGAGCTTTTAAATTTATATTTTACATGCTAACTAGGGCAAAATGAAATAACAAATAATTGTATAGTATAATGATGTGAAATGTCTTATAAATAATAATTTCTTTCTTTCCTTGTTATTTAAAAGAATACTGTCAATATTTAGAAAAGTTTTCTTTCTAAGTTGACATGATTAATTCTTAAAATGGCAAAAAAATAGAACTTAATTTAATCTCGTATGACAGACATAGACAAAATTTGTGAAATTTGCTTAAATAAAGTGTAACAATTATGCAGTTATGTACCCAATAAAATATTTTAAACTTAAGTTTTACAAAAACCAACTATTAATCATTTTAATTGATTATATAATTTAACCGGCGGCATTCGAGTGGAAAGGGTTATATCGGATCTACTTTTATACAATTCAATTTTATACAATCCAGTTTAATCAATACTTCGGAATTATTGTATTGTAGAATTTATTTTATTATTTTTATGAAATAATGATGATGCTCAAAAATAGTTCTATTCAGATATTAGTAGAAAAAAGATTATGTTAAATCTCAATTATTCTAAGTTGTAAATATAAATTGGGGAGGACGGGGTCCAATTTGACTTTCAATAATTATTCTGCATAAATCAAATGAATTATATCACAACTATCAAACTATGTTCAGTAAAATTCCCAGTTAATTCCTAATTATAGAAATATATTTTTTTACTATTTTTCTAAAATTTGTTATATGTTACTTTTTACCCTGTCTATGATTTGCCAAGAGACAAGCAATTCTAATGCTTTAGTTTTAATTTTAAAGGAATATCACGAAATAATAGTTACAATAATTCAACCAATGTGAAATACAACTTCTAACTCGTTTTCGAGATGATGGTGGGAACTTTTAAGCTCCGCTCTTTATACATATATATATATATATATATATATATATATATATATGTGTGTGTGTGTGTGTGTGTGCTTCTGTATGTATATTTATATATAATATTACATCGTTATTTGTTTTTTATGTCACCATACGTATAAAATAAAACAATGTTATCTATTTTCATATTACTATTTTATAACTCGGCATGGAATTTTTATTAAATTTCAATATTGCTATACGATGGATTCATAACTTTTTTTCAATATTTTCAGTGGCAGAACAGAGAGGCAAGCAGTAAAAGATGCACAAGCGCAGTGGCGTACGCCACCTGCGTTCAATCGTACTCCGTCAAGAAGGCAACAAAGACGAATTGTTGAAGGAGCTGTTGATGGTCAGTGTACTAGAATTAGGAAAACGAGATTTAATCTTGAACATACTTTTGAAATAATTGAAAAACATATCATGCTCAATATTATTAATATATTTATTCAGGACTATTATGATTAAATATTTCTCTGCGTTCTTTTATATATTATTTCTGCATCTTTTTTAATATACTATTTTTGGATAAACATTTGCAAGAGGTATTTTTGATTCGTGGATATCTATTCTTGCAATATTGTGGCGATTTGCAGGGGAGACTGGGTGCGGTCGTGCTACTTTTTTATTAGCAATATTTTTGTTGATTTACTAGTGTGCTACATGTACCGTTCATACCCCAAGGACAATTGTGACTATAAATACTAAAATAATTTATAACGACTTCTGTTGTCGTTAATAACAATAATACGTAGCACAACACAACATAAACATTTAAACAAAGCTTATGAATAAAATAACAAATGAGTAATATAACAAAACATAATTTCTTAAACAAAGTTAACAAGAATTTTTTGTGAAACATTTTGTTTTTTATTCTTATATTGCATTTTTCTTTCCCTTACTCTTTCGTATTTTGTCTTAGTTAAGTTAGATTTTTTATCTGTTTAATCTTCACTCGAAAACGATAAAAAATACATATCACAATATATATGCTTGTATAAATTTGGGTGAATTCAATATATAGTTGAATTTAAGCTATATGGTCTACGCTGTGAGAAATAACTAAGCCATGAATTCTTGACCTGATCTATATATGCCAAATATCAAAATTCATGGCTCGTCGCCGCTAAGATAACAATAACACATCTCATTTATTTATCATATGCGATGTACTCGGGCTAATGGGCATCATATATAACACCGCAAAGTGTACCAATATCTTACCCTTAACTGATGCAGGAAGCATTAGTCGCTTATTACAAATTCCGCTCGCGTTTCGAACGCCCGATAGCAAAACAACGCATTGCGTTGCCTCGAAATCTAGTAGCAATTTGTGGTCGCTTAATTGGATTATTATGTATGATACATATGCGCCGCTAATTGTGAATCACTCCCTAATAGCTTGTTTGGAATTAGCGGCGGTTTAGTGGTTCTTGGTAATAAAACATTTCAGTTTAGTTGCGTTGCCGAACGCGGCTCCAGTGACTTAATTTTCATTGGAAGCTCACTATTTTCGCACCAGATACGAGTGATTTTTAGCTTAACTAAATATGCTCGAATTCCCGTCTTGCCTTGCCAATGTTAATTTCATACTGGAGCCTAAGAGAATTTATTCAAGAATGCTCAAATTAAAATTCCAATGAAAAAGTATTTTTATTTTGCAGCGCCTAAAATGGAAGAAACGAAGCAAACCAGCGAAATTAAGCAGATATCAATACCACAGCCTGCGATCTCGTAAGTGTTTTATGTTACTAATAATTAGAATAATTAGTAATAATATTCGTTCAGGAGTTTCCTTTTTGATAAATATTTTTACGTTGGACCATCTGCAGCTTATATTTTACGTTTGATTGATTTTACAGATGAGTGAGTCAGTGTTAGAGTATTTATGAATTAAAATGATAATATCAAATTAATTTAATATTTCAGATTTCACTTAAGCGGGTATTCTGGTCTAGAGGCATAAATTTTATGCGATTTTTGAAAGACCGTAAAATAGGCAAACATATATTTTTTGTTACACGTAATTAATTTATATTTTGAGAATAAATAAGAAAATGAAAAATGAAAATAATAGTCATAAAGTTTTAATTCTAGAAGGTGATGAAGTGAAGGTTTTAAAACATTGGCACCTAACTATATCCATGATTTCAGCCCTCCGATTAATCTGAAAATCAATGAAGTATATAGAATGCTGTCGCTATTGTACGAACTACGAATAAGTAAAAATAATTTTGTTCTCACAAATTGCGACAGCCTGAAAAAAAACTTTTTATGATATTCCCGTTTTTTTAAAAAAATAGTAAAAATCGGAATTTGTGGATGAACGTAGTTCATACTAGAGAGAAGTCTAAACATTTCAAGTAAATCGGTCCAGTAGGAGTTGAGAAATCATGGGTATCAGAAAAACTGTTTCGAGAAAAACGCGTTCAAAGTTTCCCGCAGGAAGGAGACAGAAAACGAATATCGCAGCCATACAGCTCTATATTCGAAAATAATTTGACATTCGTTTCATGCACATTGTTGAAAAAAAAACAAATTCTTTTTTTTTATAAATTCTAGACCAGAATACTCCCTATATGTGTGTTATATAAATACATTTTTTGTTATCCATATGTAAAAATATATGATTTTTTTGAACTTTTTGTTTACATGACACAGTATTGACACAGTATTATTAGTTAATTAAATAATTGATACATTTGCAATAACCAGAGCATCATTTTATCACTTTATAGTTAATTTTTTTGTGTAAACTAAACTTAAAATCCGATTACATCCTTTATTTTCTTTTGTCTTAAATCTTTATTTTCATATTTTATATTTACCATTAGAAAAAAAAAACAAAAAAAAATCATAGTCATTATATTTATAGAAACGTTTATTATTTAATTGTATCAATGGAAAGCTTTATATAGAGCATATACAATGTAGCTGTCAATATGGATACTTTTAAATCTAATGAGGAATAATCTGATGAAACATGTAATACATTATATTTATATTTTGCATTTATATTTTCAGTGAAACATTAAAATTTTAGATGGAGGATTAATTATTTTTATTCCATGTTTCTTTCATAAAAAAAATATGAAAATAAAATATTTATAAAAGGGCCGTTCAAGTATTACGTAAGCACTATAGGGGGCGGGGGGTTTATTGATTTGCTTATTTTGGTGACAGATTTGCTTACTTTTGCTGACAAAGGGGGAGGGGGGGGGTAAATAATTGTACTAAATCTGCTTACGTAATACTTGAACCGTCCCAAATCAGTTCAATCTGTAAATTTCTTGCATTGAGGTCGACAAAAAACATTTTACATGCTGCATTTACATTTTATACATTTACCATTTTTAGCTATTCCGAAAAAAAAAAATTTCTTTCAGGTTCGAAAGCCCATATCGTTCGACATGTTCCATTCCGGCCTCTCTTGGAACCTCCGTGTCGACCCACAGGCCGCGGGCGAACGGCGGCGGTGATTCCCCTCGCAGCACTCGCAGTGCGCCATGGACTCAGCCGCACACTGCGCGCGGTCTGTTCGGTCCAGCACCGCCTAGTCCGCGTTCTGTGCGATCTGGACGTTCGAGCGGCACAGCAACCGGAGCAGGAAGGCATTACACGCCAGCAGGTCAAGATTCTAGACACAGGTCGAGTTCGGTTGACAGTCAAAGCTCTAATGACTCCAGGAGCTGTAGAAGGTAGATTTTGTAATTTGTCTTTTTATTGCGCGTTTTGCTTTTATTTCGACTACAATTTTCACGCTTTCACTTATTTATGCAATCGATTTTCTGGTTAGATATATAGCACCATTACTAACGAGTTAATTGTAATAATTATTACATTAAATACAATTACATTAAAATACAATTAATCACAAGTCTGCCTCCTGTGATATAGAATATTTTCTAAGATTTCGTATGTGTTGTTAATCTTTGTGAATCAAGTTGAGTTTTGAGATAGAAATCTATATGTATACAAGTAACAGTTATCATAAAAGAAATCGTATAAAAAACTTACTTTTGACTCTTTAAAAGCAACGCCATATCTACAGATCGTGTTAATGTTTGGCGTTGACTCAATGCAATAATGGAAACTTGTTTTAACAAACATACTTCATCTTTCTTCCATTCGACGCTAACTCAAAATTAATATAGTTATGACATTATTAATATTGTTTCGAAAGAGCAATAGGATAGCATTTTCATGAAATGATCTGTTAAACAATTCATGATTCGAAACAGTTTAACATTATCAACAATTTAGTTTTGGCAATTAATATATTTAACTAGCTGTAAGTGGAATTCTGTCTTAAGGCATTTAGGGCATCGTGCCTTAAGGCAAATTGCTGGAACTTTCCGTACCAAAAATTATTATTTTTTTAAAAACGATTAACATTTTTGAAAAAAAATACTTCGAAAAAATAAGATTTTTGAGAAACTATAAATTTGATAAAAATTACTTTTTTTTGAAAAAAAAAATCGAAAAAAAAATTTAAAAAAAAAAAAAATATTTTTTTTTTTGAAAAGAAAATGTTTTTTTCATTTTGACATATGTTGGAAGATCTGAACTTTTTTTCAAAGCAATCGTACTGCTTTAACTGCATAGAAACAAAATATAAAGCGTGTAAGCGCCGCGTCGCTGTCTAACGGGTAAACATTGATACGGAACCCATAGGAATGTAAACAAAATTTATACTTATTATTAAAATCTCTATAAAATATCTGATAATTTGATGTGCATATGTCTAATGATCATTTTTGACCGCCAAATTTTTTTTTTTTTTACTTTTTTTGTTATATCTCCGAAACCGCTAGACCTGCCCTCATGAAAATTTGATCAATTCTTCATCTTGTCAATACAAGTAAAATGTTTTTTGAATTATCAAAATCGGACGCTCCGTTCTCTTAAAAACTGAGGTACCGTTTTTGGCACTTTTTGCCCCATATCTTCGTAACGGCTAGACCTACCTCGCCAAAAACTAATCAGCACGTTATTCAAGTTGCTTCATCCGTGTTCCCGAAATCGTCGACGAAAATTTGTATCCGCACACACATACATACACGCACACACACACATACACACACACACACACACACACATACATCCATTTTTTCTAAGGTATGCCAAAATATTCAGTAACCTCTGAAACGTAAAGATATATAAAAATTTTCATTTTCGATTTTTTTGCGATTACTATAACTTGCCCTACGGGAAGTTAAAAATTAAAAAAAAAAAAAACATTTTAAGATTTTTTTAAATACTAAAAATACACGTAATGTTGTGTGGGGGAGGGAGATTACTTTTAAATATCACCACGTTTCACCAAGAAGGAGGAAAGGTCAAAAAATCTTTAGATCTTTAAATCCTTAAAAATCCCCACGTGATTAATGGATACCCCCGTTAGGTGTTTTGACGATTATCACTATGGTACTAGCACATTCATATCCCTTTATTCATACCCTATAATGACATTATTAAAATTGTTTCGAATGAGCAATAGAATTGCATTTTCATAAAATAATCTGTTAAACAATTCATGATTTGATACAGTTCAACATTATAAACAATTTAGTTTTGGCAATTAATATATTTAAAAATGGGATGAACCAAATGCACATTATATAGAATTAGAGATAAATTGCGCCGGGCATAGCAATCACAATACGGTGATGGCGTTAACACGATTCGGTACCCAATTCTCGTCCGTCGCTTAAACCTTGCCATCAATCGCATTTGCTAAACGACTTCGTAACGAGGGTAAAACGCGGTTAAGAGCTTTCGTAATTGAGTATTCATTTCGCTCTGCTAAATTGACTGTAATTAAATGAATCCGTCTTTATCTTCGCATCGGTTCAAATTAAAATCGTTTTTTATACATTAGTCATCTATTACAATGATTAAGCTAGATTATCTATAATTAGTAGAAAACTATATTACAGATTTTGCTCATACCATTTAAATAAAATCATTATTATAATAAAACTAGCAAACCCGACGAACTCCGTTTCGCCACCAGATGGTTTCGTGAGAAAGATGAAGAGATTTTTTGTTTGTTTTATATTTGAAAAGGAAAAATTTGATCAGGAAGGAAAACCCGACTTATTTTTATATATATAGAAGATAATCTATTTGCAATTATTTAAAACAATTATTGATTATTTTTATTACTCGAATTTTTAATTACGGTGCGTGAAGTTCCAGCAATTTGCATTAGGGCACGATGCCATGCACCACTAATTTTCTTAGCTATAAACTTTGCGGAGCCCGAGACCTTTCCAACGAATGCAAAATTGTCGAAATCGGTTCGTGCGTTCTGGAGTTATTTCGTCAGGAAGGAAAACCCGACTTATTTTTATATATATAGAAGATTATTTAAAACAATTATTGATTATTTTTATTACTCGAATTTTTAATTACGGTGCGTGAAGTTCCAGCAATTTGCATTAGGGCACGATGCCATGCACCACTAATTTTCTTAGCTATAAACTTTGCGGAGCCCGAGACCTTTCCAACGAATGCAAAATTGTCGAAATCGGTTCGTGCGTTCTGGAGTTATTTCGTCAGGAAGGAAAACCCGACTTATTTTTATATATATAGAAGATAATAACCATCACGTAATATTAACCATTTACATAAGCTTTTTTTAATTTTATTTTTAACAACGATCAGCTGTGTGTGTTTTGAGCTGCGTTTGCTAACTTGAATTTCTAATCTGTTTGTTTTTCGAAAGGGAAACTATATATTTGAGCGGTTTTTACTATATGTTTGTGATCTATAACCTCATATTTTATGTTATATTACTTGATATCGTGCTGGTCGAGGCTGGGATCGAATGCGGGACTAGTTTGTGCTAGCCCTAGTCCTTATCTATGAACCTTTGAACTTTTTAACTTCGAATTTGTTTAACTTTGAGTCAATACATTTTTCAGAAATTAATTTTTTGTTTCTTCTGTTGTTGGTAAATGATAACAAAAAACTTATGTTATGTTGGCGTATTATTTTTCATTCAATTTAATGTTTTGCACCAAATATAAAATTCTCTTCAAATCTATGATATTAATAGTAAAATAAATTAATAATCAATATAAATCTTAATAGTAAATTCGATTTTTGGCGTGTACTAATCATAATTTTTGTTTATTATATATTTTTAAAGATCCAAATTATAAAAAATAAAATAACAAAATATATCAGAATCTTCAAAAAGTTTACAAAAAATTATATATCCATATTATGAAACGGGCAGTTGCAGAAATTTGCATTAAAACACTATGGTTTAAAACACTAGATTTTTTATTGTTTAAAATCACATACATATGTTATTTTTTTTCTTCAATTATTTTTATACAGGCACAGACATCGATCACGTCGTACATCAGACAATGACAGCGAATTATCGCGAAGTTCTGGCAGGTCTCACAGGAAACATAGAAGACACAGGTCGCGGCATAAGCGTAACGAATCGGGTAGTGAGAATGATTCCAGACATTCAAAGTCGCGCAGCCGAAGGTGATTTACAATTTTTAACTGTTTTCACATAAATCTTGATGTTGTTTTTTTGTCAGCTGATATTCGACACATTGAAATTGCTGGTAAACTCCCAGACTTATTATTTTATTCTAGAGTTTTTTTTTAATTCTAAAGTCTATCATATTAATTTACTACAGATTGATTTAACGGACTTACGAATGTATGTTCATTGGTATTTTATTGTTTACATTGCATTTATTTGATAGATGAATAACATATATTTTTCAAATTTTAACCTTATTTCTCATTTTATTTTTTAGGCATTCAGCTACGAACTACGAGCTCGTAGAATCCGAATCGCAATGGCTAGAAGTGCAACGCAAGCAGCAAGAGTCAGGTGCGATGGTTCAGCAAGCATCTGTCAGAAAAAGCGGTCAAACTTCTAACAGCGCTCATAATACCGCAACAGCGACTATTAATAACAACGGAAGACACTATCACCATCAGAGTAATCCTGGAAAGACACAAAACGACCCGGAACATTCTGGCTACCATACTAGCGGCAGGAGCCGCAGGCACAGAAGCAAGCATGATGGTTCAGGTGATAGAGAATCTAGTAGAAAACCATGGCCTGGCGAATTAACTAAACATTTAGAATGGGAATTGGTCGACACTTCCGGAATGACAGAAGAACAGAGGAGAGAAATACCTTACACTGTTGTACAGACCAACCACAGTAGGATTAGAGTCAGGGCTAAGCAGTAAGTTATTACACTTTCTATATTTTTTTTTAAATATCTAACGGCCGTGTTGCTAGTTTTTGGATGTATTTTCGAATACATATTAGTATATATAGTTTAATATTTGTTGATTGATATGATTTAGATGTGAACAACGACGTTCACTATTCTAACAAATTAAAATATTGATTTTAATCAAATATTTATTCTACAGCTCATCTATCAAAGAAGAGCCAGCAATAATTTCACCAAATAATTCACCACAAAAGCAAAATCCAAACAGTTCATCAGTGAATCAGCAACAATCTAAAATTGAATACCAAAACAGCGCAGGAGGTTCTATAAGGTCCTCTAGCACTATAAGTTCTACCGGAAGAAGTAATAGATCTGTTACAGTGCAAAATGTTGATCACAGATTACCACGGTTTGTAATATCTTTATTTTAGAATAAAGAAACAAGACTTGTTTTAGTTCACATAACATAGAAATAGATATAATGTAACATATTGTTACTTAAGGGGGTTGTTCTTTTTTTTACAAAAAAATGCAAGGTATTTGTTTTTGTTTTTCTCGAAATGTATTTATCATAGAGACATGCGGTTTTTTTTAAACAAAAATTACAAAATCATATAATATTACGAAATTTTCTTTTTCTTTTTTTTCGCTGTCATTTTTTAACCAGAGGGCGACAAAGTCGGCCTTACAAAATCGAACTCTTTTGCGGTGCCACAGATAAATCCGTTGCGCATCGCCTGAAACAAAAAAAAAGAAACTACGTTGAAGAAGAAGTTTGAATTCAGTCCCCCTACCAAAATGAAAGAAAAAAAGCAAGAAGGAAAAAAATGGCAGCTATTTAAAAAAAAAAGTGTCAAAAAAGTGTCTTTTTTGGGGCGAGAAGCTTCGCAATTTTTTTTTTGCGTAATGTTATCAAGTTGTTTGAGGTAGGGGGACTAGGTATTGCAGTGGTGAACAAATTAAAAAAAATGCAATTCGATCCGACTTGTAGTTTTTTTTTAATTTGTGGCACCGCATTGAAAAAAGTCAATTTGAGAAAAACGTATTTAAAGTTTTTAATATAATGTACTAAATACTCCATAGTGTTCAAAGATGCTGGCACATTAAAAAGGTCATGTGCATGAGGTATTATAATGAAAAAGAGAGCAGCTGGCATAAAATAGCTCCGGAGCGATGAAAAAAACGGTTTCAGAGGATCATACATATAGAGATATATATCCATAACTTCGTCAAAAAAATAGATATTGAGATGATTTTTTTTTAAATAATTCTAAGGTTTTTAGCTTTCATAATATCAAAAAATCTCAAAATCGAAAAAAAAATAAAAACCGAACAACCCCCTTAATGCATTATACTCATTTTATCATATACATTATATCAGGCAGAATCATAATCGGAAATTGATTATTATAAGAAATTGCATTTTTTATTTAATAATTTTTAATTAAGTTTTTTTTCTTAATTATTTTGTTACAATATTTCAAATACTTATTTTTATATGTCATTATATTTCAGCATGATGAACAGTCTAAGCATGAACGAATTCCAATCCGCTTCCTCCGGACAACAGCAACAACTTCGCACGTGCTCCGCTCAAGTGTCCAGTTCGGCTTCTTCGTATTCGCTCACGAGTGGAGCAGCAGGCGTTGCGTCCTGCATCGGCGGTATCGCGTCAGGTGCAGCAGGAGGCAGGTCTATGAACTGTGCTCCAGCTCATGGCAGTGGTGGCACTCTGGGTAGCGCAGGCGGACATAGTTCAAGTGGCGAAAGCGGCGCAGCCCTACGAGTGTCGCATGAACACACTGACAGCGGTCTAGGAGCGGAGCAGGATTATGCATACAGCAGCGAAAGGTATAGATTGATAAAAGAAGATGATGATAATTAATTGTGCTCATAATTATGAAAGTGGTCTAAGTCATATATTTCTTGTTTCGAGATATTTAATGATTTGCATTTGAATAAATTAAAAAATATTTTTACATTATGCGGCATTTTAATTTTCAATTTTATTAGTCTTAATTAATGGAAATTTATTATGAATATGAAATTTTGTGTAAATTTCATACGATAATATTGTTTTTAAAGGTCGAATTGACTTAGACCATTTTCAAAATTAACTGCATGTCCTATAAATGACTTAAAGCAATAAAAAACTTTGAGTTTTATTTGAAACAATAATTTTATTGAAATAATTCGTGAGCATTTATTAATTATTTTTAAACGGTAATCCATTTTTATCATTATTTCGAGTATTTAAGATTCTTAAAATGTTCCTGAAAAACTGGAGGGTTGTACGGTAGTTAACTTATAATATCTTTGTTTTTCTTTCGATACTGGTCTAATGCTGGTGTATAATGGAAGTAATTTAATATTTCCGTATATTTTTGGTCTTTCTCTTTTAGGTGAAAGATCCAAAACGTGAAATGTAGAATCATCTAAAGAAGTTTTATAAAACATAAAAAATTTCATAAGGTTCATTTTTCAAGAATCTCATCCAATGAATTTGTAGCGAAGAGACAGATTCGCCCGCGGTATTTTTTACTATTGTTGTTATTGTATCTTCTAATGATTTCGTTGAAATAAAATCCGGCTGCGACATTCGCTTTATCGAAAATGTATTGCTTCTTCTGCACTTTTTTATCAATTCATAATAATGCTCAGGGTTGTATAAGTAATTTGCTAAAAGAATCATCTAAAGAAGTTTTATAAAACATAAAAAATTTTATAAGGTTCATTTTTCAAGAATCTCGTCCATTGAATTTGTAGCCAAGAGACAGATTCGCCCGCGGTATTTTTTACTATTCTTGATATTGTATCTTCTAATGATTTCGTTGAAATAAAATCCGGCTGCGACATTCGTTTTATCGAAAATGTATTGCTTCTTCTGCACTTTTCTATCAATTCATGATAATGCTCAAGGTTGTATAAGTAATTTGCTTTTTCTATTTTCATTTCTATCAACCCAAAATCTCGATCATTCGGTAGAAAAGAATGACCTGACACCAAAAATTTTTGACTTAGACCACTTTCATAATTAACACTAAATGAAGTCCATATAATGTTGAAATTACAACCACTATCTAATGGTTCATTTTTGACAATTTCGTAAAAATTACATTGAATACATTTAGTTTAAACTAATGTGGTATGAAATAACTGATAAACTCATTTTTTGTAAATTTTGACTTAGACCAGTTTCATAATTATGGGCACAATTGAGAAATGAAAAAACATGAAAATATGAATTTATTATAATTTGATTATAATTTGCGTTTTATATGACAATAATCTTATATTATTTGTCCAGATCGAGTGACAGCGCAAAGTACGCATCGAACGCGGCCAGCGGATCGGGTTCACCAAACGTGAGTACTATACCCCGTCGACCACACAACAGTGGCGATGTCGGGCAACATCATCAACAAAAATCTACCACTGCCAATAAAACCAACACATCATCTTCTGTACATAGTAGTAGCTCTTCGACAACTACTCCTAATCATCAGCACCAAACCAACAATAACAATAATTATTATAGCTATGGCCATAGCCATAATCGCCGTGCTCAAAACGGCTCCTCTAATAACACTGCTTATCCTAACATGAATAAAAAGCACAACACGGTGACAGACGAATATCACTTTCGGCACCAGCAACAGGGTACTTTGGGTAAAAAGCACTGGACTCAAAATCAAAAATCACAAAACTTTGCCCCTGGTAACGTCACAGCATACAATGGAGGAGGTGGCACATTAGATAACCGAAGGCACGCCAGCAAACATCGAGCGAACGCCACTGGGCCGCTGCTCTATGTCGAGGCTAACGGGAATTCGGTATTCGCTGTAAGTACACGCTGAATATGTACATTGCGGATGCATTTGGGAATAGTCACATTATGAGCTTTATTTATTAATTCATTTTATATTGAAATCAGCTTAATATATAATAATATGTTGATTTTACAAATTCAAAATATTGAGCTCCGCAAAATGTATTTAATTAATTTGAAATTATTGAATACCTATGAAATTTACTCATTAAATTAATGAAATAATTAATTAAATTCAATTGTTTTAAGCAGTTATCTGTAATGTAATGATTTACAGTTTTTAGTTTATTGTTTGACTATTTCCAGTGTGTGCATTTGAATACAGGCGTTGATACATCAATAATATGTTTATTTGCTTTGCGTGCTATAAATATTATTTCTGTTTTTTGTGCTATAAACAAATAATGCTTTCGATGAGATGAAAATTGATGTATCTATGCCTGGATGCTTTCGCTTATTGTAGTATTTTTACGCTTTATAACGACAAAACAGTCATCTGATCTTTTTCGACTGTTGCATTATTTTAAAATATAAAAACCTAATATTTTACCAATTTACACAAATGTTAATAAAACAGCTTCTAGTCAGGAGTAGAATTTTCAAATGCTTGCTTCTTATTCTTGCTTATAATATTAGAAATATTGCTTTTGTATAACGATATTTTACACAATGCTTTTACGTCTTTACGTTCAAATATGGTTAATGGTGCGTTTTATATATGACAATATATGCAATATCTATAATATCCGCCAACTATTAGTCGAAAATACCATTTACCTATATTATGCCTAAATTCTTATATCTGCTTCATGTATTTACGCTTTCGGTGCTATGATAACATATTTAGTAGCAAATAACGTAGTTCTAATTAACCTCAAGGCTTTTTTATTAATAATTAATGCGCTTTAAGCATAAAAGGAATATAATTTATTTTTGTTCGAAGCGTTCTCACTGTACAAACTGAGGATACTGAAACAGGCTCGTGAAATACATGGAGCAGTATATAAAATTATAGGAATCGACAGTAGTAGACGTGTAGATCGTTTTTTGTGGTCAATTTTGATATTCATATTTACATTTTTCTCATTTTTGCGCGATTTGTTGTCTTTATCTTGTCCAACATATTTTTATAAAAATATTTAAAACATAAATATTGAAATATTAAAAATTATTATTCACACAAATATAATATTTACTCAAAAATCTTTCATCTTTATGCAAGCTTTGCGTTTGTATTTGATGCGACGTTAATTATCTAGTATAATATATGGTTCTCCCAATTTGTTGGTACATTTTCTGATTTCGAGCATATTCAAATGTTTTAAATTATTAATTGTGTCAGTTATTAATGGTGTCATTGTTATATTATGTCTAACTCTTTAACTTCAAACCTTCGACGGATGAACATCGCGTACATGACAAATACTTGACTTTTAATATCTTGTTTTATTTACATCATTTAAAATAGTGCACATAGAAAAAAAATCATGCATGAAATGTAACACATAGATGGATTCCATATATCACTGTATATTTTCCCATTTTAATATAAGAGAACATCTATCGTCGAAGGTAAGATTATTAAAGATAAAGATACAGACAACAAGGAATTTGAATAAGACTTTCATCCGCATGAACAATATTTTTAAATAGCAATTTTCCAAAAAAATATGTTTGAAACGAATTTTGAAGGAGTTGGAAGAGCGTCGCAATAAAAACGCTGCCAATATTGCATCGCCCCAGCAGCGCTGCGAATCAGCGCTAAGCCAGCGCAGTTCCCACAGTTTGTACAGTCCAGCTCGCTTGAACGACCTAAGAAACGCCCCGGGACCTAGATCAGCCAGTTTAGAGATGATACTTGAACCTCTAATACAAAGTACACAGTAAGTCAATAACTACATTCAACACATATTAATCTATACATCTATGCATATAAATAGAATTGAAGTGTATTGAATAGAATTAAATAGTTTTGAAATAGCCGTTTTCTACTATTGCGTATGGATATACATACGGTACATATCCTGAATTCAGTTTTTTTTTAACTTACCGTAGGGTAAGCTATAGTAATCGCAAAAAAAATCTAAAACACTTTTTCTTTGCATATCTTTACGTTTTTAAAGCATTCTGAACATTTTGGCATACCTTAGAAAAAAAAATGTATGTATGTGTCTGTGTGGTGTATAATTATTGAAACTGAAAAGAAAATGTATGCGTGTATATATATATATATATATATATATATATATATATATATATATATATCTACAGATACAATTATTCGTCGACGATTTCGAGAACACGGACCAACCGATTTAAATGATTCGAAAAATTTAAAATGATTAGTTTTTTATATCAAGTCAGGTCCAGCCGTTTCGCAGATACGGAGCAAAAAGTGCCAAAAATTATAATTTAGTTTTTGAGAGAACGGAGCGTTTGATTTGTATGGTTCAAAAAACATTTAACTTGTATTGACGAAATGAAGAACTGAAATTTCTGGGGAGGCGATCAAAAATGATCATTACACATATGAGCATGAAATTATCAGATAATTTATAGAGATTTTAATAATAAGTACAAAGTTTGTTTATATTTCTATGGGGTCCGTATCAAGATTTATAATGTCAATCACGTTAGACTTATAATTAGACTATGACCCGCACTTACGCGTTTAGATATTTTGTCTCTGAAACCAAGGCGATTGCTTTGAAAAAAATTCAAAATTATCAAAAAATTCCAGAATATAAATAAAATTCAACCGATCAAAAAAATTTTTTTTTGCAAAAATTTAATATTTCAAAAAAAATTTAAGTTTAAAAAAAAATCGGTACGGTAAGTTCCAGAAATTTGTCTTAACTCACAATACAATCTCCGGCTAATTTCGAAACGGCTGTACTGATTTTAACGGGGAAAATAATAAGGTCGTCTCTTTTCATCTTAACTCACCCATGTAAAGTTTAACAAACAAGTTTATATAGCTTTTTTGGTTTTTGTCGTATCTTATTTTAAATCAAAATGTTTAAAACTTCAATTATTTTCTTGTATCTTATTAATCTTACCTTAATTTAAATTATTTTTGTGCTTTTGTTTGCTGCTTTCCTTTATTACCTTTAGGTGATAAATTCATCGAAATCGATTGAGCCTTTGTTTCAAAAATACCTCGAATTATTTGCACTACACGTTCATACAAACGATTTTTTCTAAGGTGTGTCAAGTGGTCTTAATCCTTTCATTATCTATTTTTTGCGATATCAATAACTTGTCTAACGGAAAATTAATCAATAGTTGAAATTAATTTTAAACAGTTGATATTATTTAATTCGGTACATAATAATTTATAGAATTGTTTCATTATTGGAATAATATCAATATAATAACTATGATAACATTTTTGAGTGATTAATACGATATTCGAGCGAAATTTGCAAAAATCATAAATAAATGTATTCGTTTTGTTCAACACTTTATTTATTGTTTTATCTAGTTCTATAAATATAGCGTAATTTAATTCTTTTGCAAAAGGTTTATCTCATTTTAGAATTTACCAATTTATTAACTTTGGAACAAAGTTATATCGCACGAAATTTATGCAAAGATTTCCTTTTGATATGTAATTGTGTTATGAAGCCGCCAAAGTAAGTGAGGAAATTGACAAAATAGAAATGGTCTCGTGCTAAGTTTTCGCCTTGTTTAAGTCTCTTGCTTCATTAAATATTTTAATTAACATATGGTAGAAGGTGTAACTGATTAGCTGGCTATTAGTATTTTATTGCTTTGCTATATGAACACAGGTAATTAATAATATATACCTGTATTTATATTATCTAAACTCTTATTTTTTATATCTTTATTAAAAATTGCTGATAATATCATTGTTTTTCGTTATTAATTAATTAATAAACGAATAATTAATTAATTTGTTTTTTATAATAAATTGTTATGGAAATGATCTATATCAATTAAATTACTTTTCCTATATTTCTACATCAACTAAAATTAATATAGTTGAAGCATTAGTTAGACGAAGCTTCAAATCTCTATCGTGAATATTTTTGTGATGTTAAAATAGTAAATTTTTACATTTTTCAAATTCTATCCTAAATACTTTGTAAAATTAATAACACAAAGTAGAATAAATTTTCTAAACAGAAAAATTGATATTAATAACATTATACAGGACTCGAAGTTCGAAAAACAGTGGATTCGAAAACAAATTCCAACAATGATATAAAATTTAAACGACATTTATCCCAAACTCAAAGATACGATCAATTAGACAAGACAAAATAAATATATTAATAATCCGAAACCTGTAACTTAAATGTAATAGAAAAACAAAACTAGCGAAACACAATCATACATTATGACTTTGATAAATTATAAATATAAATTTCAATAACAGAAGCGTAGCTGGGCCCGTATTAAAAAAATTAAAAGAAATACTTATTCATCATAAATATTTATCTGTCGCATATTTCATTTTTTTATGAGCACTTCAAATTACATACACATTCTTTTTGCCTTTATTTTGGTATACCGATTTATTAAATCATTTATAGTTTATTTATAGATATATGATTTAATAAATCAATTGATACGTTCGTAGCTACGTCCCTGTCCAAAATAGTAAAGAACACATACATCGAAGCATCTGAAGGTGCAATAAATTACTCTTTAGATTGAATTCATAAATCAAACTTTAAAGTTTTATATAATATATGCAGCTTTCAGAAATAACGGTCTCCAATTTTTGTTCATTGTTATCGTTTTTTGTTTTCATTTTTCTCATTTCTGGTAGAACAGTTTATCGAAATCCAGTCGTTTCATTTATCCAATTCCAGTCGCTTAAACCATGATTTTAATTTTATTTTCTACTACTATCTATGTGTTGTATATTTAATTTATTTTGAATTGCTATCAAGTCATTTTTTGTGTTCTTTCTTTAAGTCTATTTTATAAATTTCAAAAAATATTTTAAGATATTGAGAGCGTTGTTCATGTGGCTGGTGGTATCTTTAGTTTGATTATGTTACCAGAAATGAAGCATCAGCGATTCTGGTGCTTTATGCTACATACCTGATATTGGTTTCAATATCTAAATATTCGACAGGCGACGATTTTAAAAGCTGAACGTCGATAAAGGGGCGTCCATTAATTACGTGATCGATTTTTTAAGGATTTTTGCACCCCCTTCCTTTGGTGATACATGGTGATATTTAAAACTACCCGCCCCTGCACCCACCAAACATCACGTATATTTTTAGTTAGGAGAAAAAAATTTAAGTTTCTATTTTTTTTGAAAATTTTTAGATTTTTTTAAAAAAGTCAGGTAAAAAATAAATACACGTGATATCTTACTATACCCCTTCCTCCCCCACATGATATTTCGTGATTTTTTTACTTTCAGTTTTTTATTTCAGAATAGAAAGACGAGTTGCGAACAGCTTCTAAATATTATACATTTTTTGATAATCTTCTTCCTTTTGAATAAATATATAATATAAATAAGTGAATAATGGTTAATTATATTTTTTCAGGGGGCAGAACCATTAAATAGCAACAAAGAAAATGCTGAAATGAGCACAGAATTGTGACAGTTTATGAATTGCACAAAGTTTTGCCTTCGCAATTATAGTATTGAGTCGTCTAATAAATCTCTTAAACCTTTTAAACCAAGATACATCGAATGAAAGTATAATTAAAATATGTTATTCAAATATTTATTCACTATCTTAGTCCATCAGGTTATTATTTAGTCCAAGTAATCGAGCAAAAATTTAATTTTTAGTTGAGCACCTTAGAATGCGCAAACTAAATTACACGTTTTTTAGATAAATCTATAGAAAGTCATTCCACTAATTTTGATTATTGTTAAAGAATATATTTGCATAATACTAATAATTTATCAATCATAATTTGAATATAATACTTTATAAAAATTCTAGAAATTAGTTTGATTTTAATAGTTTGTTAAAATGTTGTATTGCATGTAATATTATAAAAATATATAGAATAAAGTGAATTATTTAACAAAATTAATAAACATCTACCTTAAAAGATATTTAATATTTTTAGGTTTGTACATAGATTTTAAAAATGTGTAAAAGATTTTGTTATAAATCATTTGCAAATTAGGGTTTATTTTACCAGCACAATATGATTTTTTTCATATTATTTTACTTTGTGATATGTTATATTATTATATATTATGAACATATAAATAATGAATTTTGTTCAACATTGTATAAGCCTGGCTTAAAAAATAATCAAAGACCCTTGTTTTAAATATTTACAAGTCTACACTAAAATATTTAAATGTAAAGTGATATATTATCAACTAAGGGTAGTTTTTATACAATTGTACTGCATTGCATTTTATACACATTTTATAATCAAATTCATAGAATATGAACTAGCTTAATCATAGGATGTATATCTAATTTTTAATCCCTACTCCCAATATTGTAATTCCATTGTCAATGATTTCATGCAATTTAAAATGTGTTAACTGTTGTGTTTTATATAAGATAATAACCAACAAAACATAGTCAATGTTATATACTATATCATAATTATATTTGTTATTTCTAGTATTCTAATTTTACTTTGCAAATGTATGATTTCATTTTATATTTTAAATGTACAGTGTAGATATTTAACTTTATTTTTGAGCAATTTTATAAAAATAATTTAGCATTGTAGACAAGAAAGTTATTTGAATTTTATATTCCTTTTTTTTTGTTTTGCTCTGGCAAGTTTTTTATATTAAATTTTTATTCGTATAAATTTATATAAAAGTTTGTAAAAATTTGATTTGAATAATTATTAGCTTTTAAACAAACTTTGTAACAGCGTGGGAACCAAAAGTGAAAAATATATGTATGTCATTTTAATGAAAATAAACAAAAAAAAACTTAATTACTCACATGCATTCATTTATTATTATGTAATACATCTCATATATATATACAAATCGGACGCTCCGTTCTCTTAAAATCTGAGTTACCGTTTTCAGCACTTTTTACCCCGTTTCTTCAGAACGGCTAGACCTGTCTTTGCCAAAAACTAATCAGCACGTCTCCTTATCAATACGAATCGAATGTTTTTTTAATTATTCAAATCGGTTGATCGGTGTTCCTGAAATCGTCGACGAAAATTTGTATCCGCACACACACAAACGCACATACGTCCATTTTTTCCTACGTTGAAAATTCAGAAAATATTTTACTTATATATAATAAAATAGCAAAGAAAGTTTTCAGCAACCAAAAATTCAAATTCAAACCGGAATTTCGATTCAAGATACGAAGCTGAGCTGTAGTAAATTTCAACTCTTTCAACTGATGTTAAAAGATTATGAATAAAAGAGATAGAAATAGATCAGTTGGTGTTAGACCGGATCTGACTAGGTTGTCAACACCTGAACCATAGATAAAAGAAGAGTAAACCTGAACCATAGATCGCTCTCTCGGCCTCTATTTCGTTGCCACGTTTTTCAGACCAATCTGGCAATTTGCCCGTGTTAGTTGAAGCCCCTCACTACAGAGGGCATTGGTCGCCTGAACAGGTGCGTATAAAAAATACTAAAGAAATGAACCAAAATTATATGGATCGCTATATAGATATATATAGATAGATGGCGAAAGTATTATATGCAATTCATTTGTTTCACCAAGTCAAACCCTTAACACGCCTCACCACCTTATAACGACTAAATAATATTTACTTTGTTTATATTTCAATTGTGCATATATGAAAATGAGAGACAGTTTCAAAGTGTTGTAGGTTCCAAGCTTAGCTAGCCATTAGTCGATCAAGTGTGACATCGCAAAGGACGGTGTTCTCTGCCAGCAGCTGGTTCTGTATAAATGGCCGAGAATTGTATATAAAATATAGTAAATGACAGTGAAAATAGTTTTAAGTTTCCACGATGGAGGAAGAAGATGATGAAATTGTTAAAGAGGTGTTTAAACCATTTTGTAACATCAAATTGTACAACGTGTTTAAATAGGTTATGTTTATTACTCGTGTCGGATATTTTCAGATGCCGGTATATCTCTCCAAAGAATTAGCAAATCAGTTGTACATATTTCAATATCCAGTCAAACCCCCGTCATGTACTTTCGAAAAAGCTCGTGTAATGAACAGTCGTATAAAGCCCAACCACCAGGAAGTGAGAATAGAATTTGCTCTGGACACCTCAAGTGAGAATTATGATTATTCCAAAGGAGAGCAAATTGCAATTAATACTGATGGAGCGACGGCAAGTTTAAAATGTTTTTATTTAAGTTTCTTAATATGTGCAAGAACATTAAAAATGTTATGTTCTACTGCACCAGTGCCTCCATATAGGGCTGCATGCATGCTTACGGTTGGAGAATTGAACCAAAATAATACAATTCTAGTTTACGTAGAAAATCGTGTTAGGTTATGGTAATGATTATTTTATTATTAAATGGCCATGTTGCAAAAAAATTATTTAAATATTGTTTTTACTACATGACTACTGTCACATATTAGACCTTTTTATGCTATACTATATTATACAGTGGAATCCGATTAGTATGACCGGATATATTGACAACCGCTTAATATGACGTAATCGCACTAGGAATTTGGTTTTCATATTCCTTAAAAAAACAGCTGTCTAGTCGGATATATTGACATCGCTTACATTGACATGCCGCTTATAATGATCCATTTTTGCAAAAAAATATGTCCAATTATAATGACCGACATGATTTTACATGATGTGGCCAAGTCTATTTTATGCACACATGTCTTTTAAACACCAGGGACTGTTTTTACAATAAAATTATGTAAAGAAATCAATTAAAAATTACTGATTACTTACATTAAAAAAAACACATTTATATGTTTATGGGTAGGGTAGACTTATTATTAATGACACACCACGGATATCTCATAAACAAATAAAATTAGATTTTTTTTAACAATTATATTTGATAGTAGAGGGCTAAAAATGTATAAATTCATAACCAGCCATCACTTTTATTCTTATGACTTTGCTATCAGAAGATAAGCAGCACATGACTGTGATAAAAAAGACCAGCTGAACCTTTACTTTTGGCAATAAAGTAGTAAAGTTTATAAAAAAGCAATTTTACAAGAGACTAATTGAATAAATTGTTATTCCGGCTCTTCTTATGAATATTTCTGACCAATAGCAAATCAATGTAATATACTGTGTTGTCTTTGTAACAAATGTACCCACAAAATTAATTAATTAATAGAAGAAATTGCATCTGTTCGCCCCCTGGTTGTTTCACTTTACCTTTTAATGATTAAAAAATAGTAAAAAAATTTAATATTTATATAATATAATTAGGAATTATGTACGTATATATGTAAGTTTTTCTGAACATAGTTCGATAGATGCTTCTTTGATGTATGTTATGTGTTGTTCATTGGGTTTAAACAGTATAATTACCGTAAGTCAAATTGGACCGTTGTGCCCCCGCCCTACCCTATGTCAATTTTATTTTATATTAAATTTTAATGTGTCATTTTTATTTTTAATTAAAACGTTTGTATAGGCTTTTCTTTTAAATTACTGAAACATGTAACATATTTGTATATTAAAAAGTTTTCCTTCATTACGCTTTTAATGACGACCGGTTAGTATGACGAGATTTTGGAATCCCTTCGATGTCATACTAAGCGGATTCTACTGTATATTCATTCATTTGAACTAGTGAGCCTGCATTGATGCCATTTTGTTGAGTGGCTGTATGAATCGCTTTACTTGAAATTTTGATATAAATGTATTTTGGCTTCTACTAATTTCATTAAATCTTAGCATTCTTAACTGTATTATGGAATATGACAGTCTTTTTACAATTTGTCATCAAATTTTACAGCCTAACTCAAGTAGGGATAACTCTTCGTCCTCTGCATTTTTCAAAAGTGGGGTGATGGACAAGCAATGTTACTCGAGCTCAGGAACTGTTGGCAAGCAAGAAATCCAGAAATATGCTTTAGCATCTATTCGAGATGGTGAACTGCAGTGTACTCCTTTAGCAGGTAAATCATTCTATATCATATTCGGAAACCAATACGACCTTCATTTATGCTCTGAAAATTATTTATAGGAATAGTCCAATTGCATCCTAGTTTTTCATATTTTGACAAATTTGATAAACGAACAAAGGCTGAGGAAAAAGCAGAAAAAGAAGCAGATTTAGATGAAGAAGAAATACAGCAGGTAATAATGAATTTTATGTATTCTATTTTTGACAAACACTGATTGATATTTTTTCTTGTAATTAGGTCACTGTAAAATTTGCTCGTGTGGAAAGTGATAAAGTAAAAAAAGCTCGTGAAAAGTCTTATGGATATCTTTCTAAAAAGAGTGAAGAGGAACCATGGTGTGAAACTGTATATTATCAAAATGATACAAATGAAGCTGAGGTATTCTAAATATTTTTTATAAAAGTATTGATAAAAAGAATCTGGTGAATTTACAAAATCATTTGCTTAAAAAATATGTTTTACTTAATGTTATATTTTTATTTAAAACAAGTTGACATATTACATATTTTTTTTTTTTATTTCTAAAGTTGGAAAAATTGCGACTGGTTTGTCAAAATACCAATGATGTGGGCCATGCACTGTCATTTACAGGAGATGAATACTTAAAGTCGTTAATGCCTTTGGAAGTTGAGGATGGTGGAACATTACCTTCGTTGCCTTCCCATGTTTTGTCTCTAAATGCTCTCAAAACATTACCACTATTAGATCAAATCAAACTTCTACTAAAAGATGGTAATTTATTTTGATCATATTATTATTGTTCATATGTTTTAACCTGTTTTTATTTTCAAAAGTGAAGCAATGCAGTTACTGCATTTTATGCATTTATAATAAATAATTAAATAGGAGCTTTTAATGGATAACTATATACAACTATTGATATTTAGCAAAAATATATATATATATATATATATGTATATAATTTATTATCTTGATTTGATATTCGAACATTAGTACCCTTAATTTCATTGAGTTAGTTTGTTTTTAAAATCATTTAGTTTTTTGTTAATATGAAAGTATAATTGCTGTTATATATGTTACCCTTCTCTAGTTGTATGCTATAAAACTAAATGTTATTTTCTGGAAGCAAAATTTAGGTTTAATTTGCTTATTTATATTAATGATTTAATGCTGAACACTTTTTTTATCATTTTAGCTAAACTGATAACATTTCAACATTTATCACTAATTCTTGCTCAAGAGTCTTTAACAACTGATAAATTACTTAAAACCTTGCCACAAGCTGGTATGCTTATTCGTGGTTGTTGGACTGCACGTTCTGAAGTACTGTATCCTCCTGATACTCGATCTGGTAGCAGTGGGGTTCCTGCTGAATTAATGTGTCGAGGACGGGATTACGTGGTTGGTAACTTCAGTATGGTCTTGTAATCATAGTTTTAAAATAAGGTCATATCTTCGATGATTTTTTTTCAAACTATGTAACTCTCTAATATCAATAAACCATAAATTGTATTTAATTAATTGTTCAAATATGTTTTAGATATATTTATTTACTGAAAATCAATATGTAGATAGACGAAGAGTATCTGCTGAAGTAAAACTTCCACCAGATGAAATAAAGGAAATTCTTTCATCTGTGGCTAGATTGCGATATGGCAAAGGGTGGGAATTATTGATTCCTCCAGATTTAACTTTTGAACAAAAGCACCAAGATATAGTGCAGAGACAAGCATTAATGTGGCAAGCCAAGCAAAGACTGTTTTCTGAAATGCTCAAAGAACCTGTTAATGCGTCAGGTATTAAAAGACAAAGAAAACGATCTCAGAGAGAGTCAGTAAGCCTGGATGATGCATCATCTCCAGTCAAAGGACAAAACCATATCAATGGTCTTGAAGAAACAATGAAATGCAATGGTGTAAACGTTAAAAGTAGTATAATCGAGGGTGAATCTGATAGCTGAAGAAAAGCGAGATTGAGAAGCTGTATTTAGTTGTATATAATTTTTTATTTAATTGTAAGCTATATATTTATGCATTAAAATTTGTTTTTATAAGAATATACAATGAATTTATTTAGTATAAAGATCCTTTGTCTTCAGCATACAAGAAGTATATTGGTACATTACCTCTTGGGGTGTATACTATTTCTTCGTGCCGTATTAGAAATATTGCAGCCAAGCCATATAGCAAACACGGTATACCTGAAACAAATATTAAAAAATTATATCACCTAAATTTTTTATACAATACTATGACCGTTTACCTAAGTTTGTAACCTTGATTGCTTTAAAGAAAATGTCTTGCAAATGTAAATCCTCATAAGCTCTTTTAGTGCAGTGATATTTCATATATGGGTAACAACCAGTTCTTAAAATTTGATAGTTTGTTCCACTTTCTAATGTCCAGTTGAAATTTGACATACCCCATTGGTCATCGTTAACATCTTTGTACTATACAAATTTTTAATTCAATTAGATTTATTATTATTTATTGTCAGGCAATGGCAATATATTGTTCTTATTTGTAAGATCCAAGACGAAATTTTTATCTCAAAAGATTTTTAATTTTATATTTGCAGTTTGTTTAAATTATGAGGAATGATTATTAAAAGTTACATTGAGAGTAAATATATTCTCATTCAGAATATATTTTATATTAATCATTAAAAAAAAATATATATATTTTTTAAATTTCATGTTTATAAAAATACATTTAAAATTTTCAGAATTATATACCAACATTGGGAATAATATATCCAACATAACAATAACGACATTCTTTATGTATTTAAGTTTAAGAAAATTGAAAATTATAACTGGAATCAGGAACCATGATTTCATCATTCACGGGAAATAATCAGATATTTAACTAGTGGGGTGGGTGGCATCGTGCCTTAAGGCAAATTGCTGGAACTTCCCGTACCGTAACGAAATGTTCGGGGATTACTGAATGTTTTCAAATAGATTATTATAAATATTGTAACATTGTCTAATATTTATAAATATTATATAAACTGAATTGCAGAGTTGAAATTATTTGTAAAGTATATTAGAACTATAGTCAGAATTAAAAATAAATATTTTCGATATACAAAAAACTAAAAAAAACAAAAAAAATGGGACAATTTTTTTTTTTCCAAAATCGATTATTTTGTTAAGATAAGCAGAAAGTTCTTTGAATCATTTAAATCGGACGCTTAGTTCTCTCAAAAACTGCCATTTTTTACATATTTAGCTCCGTATCTTCAAAATGGCTGGGCCTGCCTTTGCCAAAAACTAATAAACACTTCTCCCAATCATTACTAATTGAATGTTTTTTAGATCATTCAAATCGGATACTCCGTTCTCTCAAAAATACGATTTCTATTTTCTGCACTCTTTGCTCCGTATCTCCGAAACGGCTGGACCTGCCTTTGCCAAAAACTAATCAGCTCTTCCCTATCAATAGGAATCGGATGTTTTTTGAACCATTCAAATCGGTTGATCCGTGCGCCCTAAAACGACTGGAAATTTGTTTCCACACATACATACACACACACATCCATTTTTTCTGAAGTATGCCAAAACGTTCAGAAACCTTCAAAACGTCGAGAAATGTAAAAATTTTCAATTCCGATTTTCGGCCCATTACAATAACTTACCCTACGGGAAGTTAATAATATATCCAACATTAACAATAAAGACATTCTTTATATATTATAAATTTAGGTTTCTTGGTTTAAGAAAATTGAAAATCATAACTGGAATCAGGAGCCATGAATTCATCATTCATGGGAAATAATCAGATATTTAATAATATGTTAGTTCATATTTTTTTATTTATCGCAAATTGAGATGATTGCTCAAATTCAAATGTACTTGGCGAGAAATAATTACGAACGATTGAAATGCACCGATCTAATGTTTACGTCTCTATTCGGGTATTCGGGCTGACAGTCGGCATCACATCTATGGCTAAAATCTTAATAATAAATAATACATTAATGTCAATATGTACTTTTATGAAATATGAAGTCCAAGGCGGCTCTCGGCATTGTTTCAAGTAACATGATAAAGCTTCAGACGAAGTTGGTTTATTGATTAAGGACGAATATTTCAAATTGCTGTGTTTAGCACAATTTAATACTTTCAGCATACTGATTCAATCATATATTCAACAATGACTAGAAATATTTTAATATTGCACATTATATTAAGATAATTAATACGTAAGTATTTGATTTAAACTGAACATTGTAATATAACTGAGTGATGACAACAGATTTAACCTTAAATATAGCATTGGATCAACATGAGTGGATTATTTGCCAAACAAACAGTCATGGGGTTTAGACTGATTTTAGCTAATTTCTGTTTTGATTCTCTTACATTTGCTGATTAACATTGGCTGAATTAATGGCATAAGACTGTGATTAATACAACATGGCTAGAATTAAATGGAAAATAAAATTACTACCAAAGATAGCAATGTAAGTATATTGACCAATAGACTATTTATATCTCAATTTATTGACTAATAATCACTTTGTTATTCAGAGACTCATTGAAAAAGCTGCACTATCGCACAAAAATTATTTTCAAGTCTTTAACATATAATCACCATATGAACCAAAGCTATGCAGCCGATGTGGCTATGGAACCTATTTTTTGGATAGTGGACAATTTTACACAATTTTTGGGCCCGGTATGCTTAAAGTTTTATATTCAATAGCTTGATTTATTTTTTATTGAGATATCATTTGTATAAAGACAATTGTCATTTTATACTTTGATTGTTGTTCATCAAATTTGGAATTATCTTTTCTTTATGTGCATGCTATAATTAAAAAATATTGGTGTATCTCAATTTATAATAAACAACATATTGCAGTTTTTTATAGTAGCAGTTACATGCCTAACTACTGCAGTCGTGTTTATAGCATATTGGATTGGCCTTCCTTTTTATTGGAATCGTTCACAACCTCTCACAATTGCTTTAATAATAGTAGGACATTGGCTGTTGATTAACATAGTGTTTCATTATTACATGGGAGTTGTTACTGAACCAGGAAAACCACCAGATGTAAATAAATATATTAGTGTAATATAAAATATAGTCAGTAGCAAAATTTATTAAAAAATATTTTTAAAGTATTTTACTGATTAGTTTTTGCTCCTTATAATGAACACTTATAATGAATAAAATTTCAGTTATATTTGCTTTTTTATAGTAGATAACATAGCAACAACCGCATAGTTAATTAATTGAATTCTTTTATTAAAATAAACATATAATTTAAATTATGAGTCAAATGTCCTTTTGATTGAAAATTATTAACGATATGTAATCAATATATGTTTTCAATTATATCAAATTAATTCAATTTGATTCTACATTACTACATTATCAATTATCTGATATGATTTCATATTCTTACAGAGTGCTATTTTTCATAATCCAAATCACTGTTAAGATAACTTTCATTCAAATTTAGTGTTTCATTACTATTGAATGATTAAACCCTTGAAAATAATTGCATGTACATATATTCATTGAAATCCTATATTTTTTTCATTAGTATGTTTATAGTATAAATCTATAGCAATCTGATTTTTCTGTTTTTTTTTTTGTTCAGGGAGCTTTAATAACTGAAGCAGTGAGTATATGTAGAAAGTGTATTGCCCCAAAACCACCCCGGACACACCATTGTTCTGTTTGCAATCGATGTGTATTGAAAATGGATCATCATTGTCGTAAGTTCACATATTAAATATGGACTCTGTAAAAATTTGATTTCAAAAAGATTTTTTTTTATTTTATTCATTTTGTAATATTACTTTGTAATTATTAATATTAGCTTATATTTTGGGGCAGTAGTTTGATGTTAGCAATATCATAATGCTCAGTAAAAATGTTAAATTAAACTTCTCTCTGTTATATTACAGTTCAATATATTAATTTGATCTCCTTTGTTTTTTAATTATCTATACTTCTTTTGTTAGATTTTATTTCTCTCATACCATCTGTTCTTTTTTCAGCTTGGTTAAACAACTGTGTGGGGCATTACAACCATCGCTACTTTTACTTATATATGGTTTATATGGTTCTAGGAGTTACTTTTGTTATAATATTTGGGTTTGAAATAGCATATGGTGTACTGTGGGTAGGTTCCAGTGGACATTGGACAGAAGATCACCAACCAGATGGGCATCCCGTTAGATTTAATAATTCAGGACATATGGTTCATGTTGTAAGTTACAAAAAAACATTATAAAAGCTTCTTTTTTTACCCTAAAAAAATAATTTTTGTTACTTGTTTTATAGTTAAATATTATGAAAAACAATGATTCCAGATTATTCCATAAATTGTCTCTGTTAACATTTTTATTTGTTTTTGAAAACAAATATTATATCCATAAATATTTGTACATTCACTAGGCAGAGATGAATGAATATGGTGATGCTGGACCTCCACATCATGATCTTCCAGTACCTGAAACATTAGAGACCGAAATTCTTGCTGATGATACAATGACAAGAAGAGCAGTTCTATTTATGGCGTTGATAAATACAGGTGATTCAGTCATGCTAATAATTAGATTTCAGCAGAAAATCAAAATGTTTTTGTAAAATATAAATACTATGAGTTTGTGATTGATATTATTATTTATTATGAGAGAGTAACATTATAATTGTTATATTGTGACATCAATGTTTTTTTAAGGAGTTTTAAGTCAATGTCATAACTCTAATTGTTGACTGCCCATAATCTTAAAGCAGTAGAGATAAAATTGATGATTTGCATAAACTAAAATCAGGAGTCTGAAGTTATATTTAAAATTTTATTAAATGATAAGTAGATATCGGATAAATATCATAGAGCATATGCCGCAGAACTATGTTTGGAACTTGCTTTTTTGTGTTTTTCAGAAGTTTTGTTATGTAAATGTCTATTTACAACTAAATTAAATACACACTGTAACATTATAATCAGCTGTTTTTGTTATATAACATTCGTTTTTAATAATTTACTTACAAAATATAATTAGTATGAAGCATTTAACTTTATTTAAATAATAGGCGCATTACCTATTATATATACAGGGTGCTTCAAAAAAATGTATACACACTTTCAATCAATTAGTGGTGATTGTACTTAGAATTGTATTGATGCTGCATGTCACCAATTGGAACAGTATTAACATTTGTTATTTATGTTTTATTTACATTGGACTTTCAGCTTTCTATTTTCCTGAAATTTAACTTTGTAGAACAGTAAATAAAAGTTCAAAGTGTGTATACATTTTTTTGAAGCACCCTGTATATATATATATATATATATATATATACTACATTGTGCATAAATTTCTTCTATTTTATAGCCGTTTTATTTGCGCTGGGAGGCTTATCTATTTGGCATGGTAAATTAATTTCTAAAGGTGAGACTAGTATTGAAGCAAATATTAATAAATCTGAAACAAAGAGATTGGCACTGCAAGGAAAACAATATAGAAACCCATATAATTTCGGAACAACAAAAAATTGGAAGTTATTCCTAGGATTAGTAAGAGGCAGGTTAGTTTTAAATGAAATAACAAATTCTATGGATTGAAATGCTATAATTATACTAAATTTGTTTTTAGAACTGTGGCAATGCACTTATTATTACCATCTGCTCATAAACCCGATGGAGATGGTTTAACTTGGTATACAGTACATGACGAACAACCCAATGACTGGCCTTGACAAATAATTAAAATATAGCAATCAAATAGGCATAGGAATTCTAAATCAAGTCCGAAAAGGCAATTACCAAAAGTTCATCTTTTAATAAATAATAAAAGTAAGTGATATTATTTATAAAAAATATTTATATTTTTTCAACTTATTTACCTCAACTTTGATGCAGTTATTAGATTTGGATAGATAGATTTATATAATTTTTTCAATTTATATTTATAATTAAAAAAAATATTTATTTTGTTTGTAATATCTGATTCTAATTAAGTCTACTAGAACTTACATTTAAATAAATTGCATTGTATTAAACTCAGATTTGTGTTCACTAAATGAGCAGCTCTTTAAATTAATAAAACATTAAAGTTAATTTATAATCAATTTTTATTTATTTAAAATTGTATGGTAGGCTTAATTAAATGAACATTAAAATTAGGTATAAAACTAGGTAATAAAAACACTTCATCAAATACTAATGGGGTGTTATATTTTAAAATGCTTATTGAGTGAATGAGCCTTAAATTTCCTTACCAAGAGAAACTATTATTTAAAAACTCTTAATTTGGCCAAACAACACTTTCAATCCAGTCAACATACTTGCTGACTCTAGTATAAACACCGGGGCTATTAGGAGCACCACATCCCCTTCCGAATGATGTTATTCCCACTATGTAGAAGATACATTTGTTGCTTTGTTTTGTTATTTGCAATGGCCCACCTGAATCTCCCTGCAATAAAATATCAATAAACTTCTTGCTCATACCCTGATTACATATATTAAATTTGTCCATTATATTTTTGATATTTGATGTAATACTCACTAATCTTACAGTATAAAATTCTCTATAATGATTAGTAAAATTTGTGATATTAGAAATTCTGAAAACAATGTTTTTGCTAATGGTTCAAATTTTAATGAAGTCATAATGATTTGTTTACCTGGCAAGTGTCTTTGCCACCATCCAATTCTCCTGCACACATCTGTGTATCTACAATTCCATTTCTCAATCTTCTTCTATTAATCTGATCAACGTATAAGGGAGCGCATTGCCTATTATCAATAATTTTCAGTACTACTTTCAGTAGGTCATCACTTCTGCTCTCAGCTGTACAATTAAAACATATTAATTATTATTAAAGAAAGTACTATATTTAAAAAATAAGTTTCAATTCTAAAGCAAAAACAAATGCTCAAGTATTTGGAAATACGTATTTAAATGATAATAATATTCTTCCCTTTGATAGTATAATGCCAGCCCAGTTGCTCATATATAATCAAAAATTCCAAATTAAAAATAGAATTAGTATCAAAGTGACTGATGAAATATTATTTACTGTATGTTTGAGAAAATTCTTTACTATCATTGCTGTGTGATTGTCAATTTGAAATGTATAACCCGAGTTAATTATGAATTAGTAAATGAGGTAACTTCAGTGATCGTAACTATGTTTCCTGTAGTATCAATTTACTAACAATAATATTTTTTCATGTTTGAATGAAAGGTAATTGAATAGAATTGTCCGAGAATGAGATTAATAAAATATTATATACATATAAAGATGCTTTTATGAATATAAATCACAATTGTACATTTGTATACATACATATGTTATTTTTGCAGTTCGTAGTAAATAATTATACCGGCGGCGATATTAAAATGTTTATTATAAAAATTTTTATCAAAAAGGTTATTCCCTTTTCCTAAATTCATTATATATAAGACTTTTTTCCTTTAAGAAGTGATGAACGTATTTGTATCCAATAACCGTACTTTAAATGTATTTTGAAAATTTTTTGATAACACTAGCCTGTTTTTAAACAAAAATTTAATTTTATATATGTATTTAATTTTTAGCTTTTTAAGACAGTCATTGGTATGATTATTTTCAAATTTAGGACTAACGATGCAGAAGCATATTTATCTTTGAAATATTTATTGCAAAAAATTATTGTTACTTTCTTACCATAGTCTATCTTTCCCCAACCAGTAGCAATTGAACTATCTGTGTCGAACTCGTCATTGGCCCATAAACAAGAAGGTCTGATCGAATTGGAAAGACTACAGAATAGAAAAAAAAAATTAACAATACTAAATTATATGCAAAATAGTTAATTGAATAATATACTTGTTTTTAAGCGGCTTGGCCATATTTATTTGAATTAATGTGCCGTTAGCATACAGAATTTTCTTTCCAAATGCAATTTTAAATCAAAATCGGACCACAAGTGCAATAGGTCCGATTATATGAAAATTGATTGTGAAATTAACTACCTTGTCAAGAAGTCAAGAATCTTGTAATGTGGAGTAGAAAATTTATTAAAATAGGATTTCAGAAATTATGTCGTATTCTGCGTAAAAATACTGAATCGAATACAATATAAAAAGTTAGTATAGTATTATATATAAAATGAATATATAGATCGATAAATGCTCTAAGAACGCGAGGCCAATAAACAAACTTGTAGATTTTGTAAACCGTGTGGATTTAAAAGCAATAAAAAAAACTTTTTATAAGAATTACCTAACTGGATACCGCAGTTTAACTAGTGCAATATCATTATATTTAGATGGATAATGATAACTAGGATGAGTGATGACGGAATCGACTGGAACATCAATGGGATCGGCCCCATCGTCCGAATGTTTTAAGTTATGTTCCCCAAGTCGAACGATATCAGGTTGCTCACTAAAAATAAAATAAACATTTAAATATTGTTGATTTTTGTTGGATATAAGTGCTTTCTTTAGTTATATATGCATTGGCGATTTTGATCACTACATATAATGTATGTAAGAAATTAAGGTAAATAAGTGTCTTATTTTTTTATAGTAAAAAGAAATTACAAATATCATAAGATCCGTATTTATCCATAGATTTTTAGTATAACACAAAAAATAACAATATTTTTAAATATCATAAATCAAAAGCATT
This sequence comes from Ctenocephalides felis, assembly GCF_003426905.1. Classification (NCBI taxonomy): domain Eukaryota; kingdom Metazoa; phylum Arthropoda; class Insecta; order Siphonaptera; family Pulicidae; genus Ctenocephalides; species Ctenocephalides felis. Next base: position 44,123,687 of record NW_020538040.1, on the reverse strand, counting down.
TGTAAATTTTGCTACTTTTAAACACGAAAAATTCATATCATCTCATTTTAACCCTCTCGCTACGAGCGTCGTCTATAGGCGACAGCCGCATGTTGACCTGCGCGTGTACGGCTGTTGCCTATAGACGACATCCAGTGTCGTTTTTCTTCGAGATTTATAACTGAAAATGAGTTAAATTATTGAGAGTTCTAATTTGTTATTGTAATCTTTAGTTTTTCAATTTTTAATTTTTAAATGCATTTTTATTGATTATAAGTAAGATATGTTGTTTTGCCTAGTACGTTGCTCGCTGTTCCGTGCAGCAGTGTCAGTGTCCTGCGGAAAACTATATGCTGTAGCGAAAGGTTAAATATGAAAATTATATGTTATTATGATAATGTACAAAAAGTAATTAATTTGTTTTGATAAACATGTAATATACATCGGGGTAAAAACGATTAACCTATTCGAGACCGATTGCACACCGTGTATGCAATTGCTTTCCGGGGCTATAAGACCGGTTGCGCACCGTGTGTGCAAAAATTGTAATGAAAAATTATCAGTTATTCTGAGTGATAGAGTCGTCGAGATAAGATTTTTTTTGAATTAATGGTATCAGTATGGTATAGAAAAACAAAATTTAGCGTTGGTTTTAATTCGTGCCGGAACAAAACAAAATATTTTGTTTGGAATTTTGAAATCTACTAATAATTATTTTAAAACCAGTGTGCTGTTTTCTAAGAATGTATTAACAAATTGTATTTTCTTTTTCATTACTGAGTAACATTACTGAGTAACATTACTTAGGACACACACACACACACCCGGTGTGCAATCATCTTATTTATGCAAATTTGCTTACGATTTGGTTGATTTTCGTAGTGAACCAGATTTTTTTTTATTAAAAATGAACAATATAAACAAAAAAAAATTTTGCTCCTGGGGACCGCTTTCGAAAAAAATCGGGGTCTCGAATGGGTTAAAGAAATCTTCATAGTTACCTATTTACGCTTGCACAATGCGCCGCTGTGAGTACATATTCGGGACTAATTAAAGTGCCTCCGCACCACCAATTTACGGCCCCACTAGTTTCTGTCCATCCGATGGCTGCCTAAGTAATTATATTTATAATTATACACATAAATATACCATCTGTAATATTCATTCACTATTTAAAATTCCTTTTAGTTTTTACCGTTACGTTTGCATTGATTGCACTCAAGCTTTCGCGTTCATAATGCCGTTAACCGCAAATAAAAATATCGAAGAGAATAATTACATACTTCCAAATGTATTCCTGCAATACCATTAAGCATATAATGAAATCAATTGAATCTATATTTAATTTGAAATCGAAATTTACTCTTTAAAATCATTATTATTATTCTGTCTTGATTTAGAATGTATTCAATATTCAATATATTGTATATTGTATTTATTTTTTTAATTAGCATAAGATTTTTGGCGAATATTATTATAATGCGCAATTTGTAATATTGTTTGGTACAGATATTCTAAATATCCCACTCATAATAATCGATTGGTTTAAGATTTATAATTGAATTTTAATAAATCAGGAAAGCATTTATTAACTCTATTTTTATCGTTATATTTGATTAAGAATTTATTAATTCATGACGTGAAACATTATTTGCCGTGCGCGTCATAAACTTGATCTTCTCAATAACCGAAATTCGCATAGTATAATTATATTAATAACATACATATTATATTGTTTAAATAATACTTATTATTGGTTGTATTTTTTATTCAGTAAAGTTGGAAGAATGTAAATCAAAAATAAATTCTTCTGCTTCAGCAAATTATTATCTTGGTTAGATACTTTTCTTACCATATGTGGAAATTCGCCCAATTTTGCGACTTCTCCTCCAACGATCAAAGGAACGCTATTGTAATCACATTTTTCAACTGTAAACGATATTGGATTTGGGTCTGACACCAATGGCAGAACCGTCAATGTTTGTTTTACGGCAGTACTGTACTCATCACATTCTAGAAAAATATATAAAGCTTAGAGTTTTGACTTGTTTTTCTATTAACTTCCCGAATGAGAAGTTTATGTTTGGGCCAGGAAATTCGATTTGCTAATTTTCTCGACATTCGTTCGTCGTTCGTTTTTTTTTGTCGATGTTTTCTCAATGAAGGCAGCATCAATTTATCTATCTGATTAGGTTTTGGCAAAGATTGGCCATAAATAATTCGACAATTCAGAACAAAAGTAAAATAAATTCTTAAATATGTAAATGTATTCTCAATCATTTACATATATGCTTATTGTTATACAGAAAATTCAAATAGATTAAAAACCAGATTTGATATTTTATACTGTGTCAAAGGTCGCGCGATGTATGTTAAATCCATGTTAAACCTAATGTTTCATCGTAAAGAAGTATATTTAGGAAATTAATTTGTGCTTTTGTTGATTGTTTTCAGCGAAGAGAAAATATTAATTTCACTTTTTGAACTTTGTATATGAATTTTAGGAAAATTCTAAATTTGCATATGAATTTTAGGAAAACTGTGATATTTGAATCATTAATAAATAGGTCATTTTTTATATCATTGCTCGACACCTCATCGTTTATTAAATTTTGCAAGTCGGAAAAGGCAAGCGAAAATAGTTCTTATATTATAGTACACTAGAATATGATTACGTTGCTAGCAAAATGTGTGAGTTAATTTTTTGGTGGAAATTATATCTATTATTATACCAAGTTTTGCAAATCGTTGTTGATACAAAAGATAGTCGGAGGCGGTAGTCAAATTTTATTAAAACTTGTTTGGATCCTATAGGCAATCATAATTAGAAATGTAATGTATACATTTAACCAGTTAATTGTGATGACGAGTATACTCATCTCGGAGAAGTGGAGGAATTTTGTATATTGACGAGTATTTTCGTCATGCGAATAATTCTTTGACTATTTATATAATTTTTGAAAAATAACGAAATACTTACTTTGTTCGCTGATCCTTTTGTTGCCTTCGCGGTTAGAATTCCAGTTAGAATTGTATCTCTGTTGGACGCAGCAAACTATCGGTTCATACGTAGAATAACCGCATACATCAGGTCTGATGCCGGTGGTCTGAAGGATGCGGTTTGCAGAAGGACATTGAGTAATCAGGGCGCATTCACCTGCCTCGCCATCATAACTTCTGGTGCAACTATCGCCTATCACTTCAAAATTATAATAAAATTGTCATTTTATTCGGATATTGAGGATGGTGAGCCCGAATAACAGCTATACTCTCACAATCCTGATAACGCCAATTTAATGTTAGCTATGCGTATTACCGGTACTATCTATATTTGCAGCCATGTGTCGTGATAAAACAAAAAAATATTTTTGCACTATAAATGTGGTCGAATGGTTTACCACTGGGAAATCTTATTTTTTTACCATCTCTAACTACAATCCCATTACTTGGAGACATATTGTGATGTATGTGGTAATTAAAAAACAGTGTGTGGTCGAAAAACTATTCGTTTCACACGAGTTAGTTTTGTCAATCAAAATTTTTGAAGTCTTATAAGACAACATTGACGAGCGACATCAAAGGAAAAATTAAATCAAATGTATCATGAACAGAATATACAGCAAACTCATAAAACTAAAGTAAACTAATAAAGGTAAAAGATAAATAAAAATAAATCTAGACCAATGATTTGGTGAATAGGCGATGTCGACTAAATTAGCTGTAATTTTAAGTAACAGGGTCTTTTCTTTTTGAGATTTCTTATAGGACGCGGCAATATTTTGGTGGTTAGATTTATATGAGTTATTTCATTTACTGACAAAATAAGTTGATATTTAGATCCTTGTGAATGCAAAAGATATACTGCACCATGGTGATAAATTTTCATATATTTGCAGAATGGTGCAAATGTTGGTAATTGTAGGATTTTATATTGTAACGGATGTTAGGGTTACAAAGTAACAGTTTTAAAAATAATTTAATGATGTATTTAATTTATTACATTTGTTTTATTACATTTGGCTATACTAAAATGGAGTTTTGGAAAAGTTAAAAATGTTTATTATCTATATGTAGCAGATTTTTAAGTAAATTGAAAAGATGCCTCCAACAATTCTGTATTGATAAAACTAACGTTTTTGCAAACTGATCGTCAGAAAAGTCCATAAATTTATGAAAATTATGAATCATACGTTATCGAAAAACCTAAACAGTGACATAAACATGATTTAAATAATATTAACTTCACAAACAAACAAATTAGATTTTTGGTTAGTGTTGGTTAATGCTTTAATTTTCCCAATTCACTTAAACTTATATACGTGAATTAGTATTCTAGAATTCCATCTTTTTTCTAGAAAACATATTTCGAGCGTTTATGAGTTTCTTACATTTAGCCTCATGAATGATATGAGGCTAACTAGTGATTAATTCCGACATTATTTGATACTTAAGTAAAAATTCTAAAGCTTATCACTTATCACATTATATATTCAACAATTTTACTATTAAACATTACTAATCAAAGTCTAATAAATTTAGTTCTATAAAAGTATTATTTAAACACCTCGTAGCCATCATAAAGCTTTATCACTGATAACCTTCTTATTATATGATAACCCTGAATTATGCGCCTTATGAAAATATAGATTTAAAATAAATAATATTGCAGTATGAGTATAATTTTGTAATATAATCTGTCACAAATCAATACAAAACATTTTCTTTGACTGTTTTAACATTTAGCTATGTGTTGCATAATTTAAAACGTATGATCTTAAGGCTTGTAAACGTGTAAACTTCTTCCTGTAACTACTTTATGCAATAATAAAAAAGATAAAATATGCACAGCTAATTTAATTTAGCTTGAATATATAAGATTTGTTTAAAGTTTTAGGGGTACAATTTTTTTATGTTTTACAAGTTTCTCAAATTGATAAGAATACAAAAATGGCAAATTTATGGCATTGAGTAGTTTTTCACATTCAAACTCAATAATGAACATACGATTTGAAAACTATTCGAATTATATAAAAGATGTTGAGAAAAACATTGGTTTTTAGAAAAAGTCAGAGCGTCTAGTTTTGGTTACTATGGCATCAATAAGTCTTATAACAAAAAAATAAAATGAAAAACAATGTTTCGGTCATAGATAAGTCAATTTAAATATTGCTCGTGAAAGTGCTAAATATGTGTTATGTTAAATTAAGAATATATTCAAGCGATTTTAATAATTCCAATGCAACTTCCTGAATTCGTATCGAATTGTTTGATCGCATAGTATACATTTCCGATGATTTTAATGTTCTCATTGTCAGTGTTAAAATTAGCATAAAATTATATTCATATTTGAATTAAAAATATATTTATAACAGATAAATATAACACTTAGATCCTAATGAATTTTATAAAAAATGCTATACTGTTATAAAATTTATTTAAAATATTTCCAATTTTAATCTTATAGACATTTGTAATAGACACATGTTGATTTAAAAGAAATACGGTTATTTGTATGGAAATACGAAGTACGCGCCCAAAAGCCATTTGCACACAGAATCGCGAATAATGAATACATATAGCTATCGAATTAAAAATATTATTTTTGGGCTTTAAACTGAAAAGATTTTAACTGAAAACTGAACAACTTTCTTATATGAGATCGTACTTCAAATATTTTTTTTCTAATTAACATCGAGTTGATTATGTATTTATCTAAAATACATAATAAATTGAAAGGAAGTAAGCCTGCATTGACACCGCATATCAATTAAATACCGCATATCAAAAGTTAATAGAAAAATAGTGAAAATAAAAAGAAATAAAATAGTAACAATAATAAAAATAAAAGTTATTAAAAATGTTCAATAGTTAAATTTATCATTAATTATTAGTAGCAAATCACATGTAAGTTGTGAATATGCATGGAATAAAATATTTTTATAAAATTTTGATGTTAATTGGACATATTTAAGTTAATAGATATCACGTGAAACTTCATTGAGAAGCATATAATTCAACATTTATAATGAGCACTCATCTAGAAAATTATTTTAAATATATATTTAATTTTTTGTCGTCGGTTTAATATTTAAATAAGAGGTTTTTATGTCGTTGCACCGCCATGTCTTGATATGTTGATACTTTTGGGTTTTTCCAATGGCGTACTAGTACATGTGGCCCATAAATCATTATAAAAATAAAACGATTTAATTATTTGTTTATTTAAGGTCAATAAAACTTCAACAATAAGATCTGTGAATGTATCCTTCAGATACTAATAATGTGTTTCCGAAAACTTAATAGACATTGAAAATAAGTAAGAACAATATATAAAAGAAAAAAATAGTAATTTTGGCAAGTAATTACATTTGTACTATACATTTCGATGTTACTGAATGCCCTCAGGACTGCATTCTTTACTCGAAATTCATAATGGAAATGTGAAGAATTTAAAAATATCACTTTACGTAAGAATCGTTCAGGTTAAAGCCGTGGTTCCCAACCTGAGGGGCGCGACTCCTCAGGAGAGCGCAAGGCTATTGCAAGGGGGGCTTTCAAATGTTTCCAAAATAGAATTTTTAAAAATATAACAAAAAATTTAAATTATATAAAAAAAGAAAGTAAAATTATTTTTTATGAATATTTTACATAATATTGCATTTTACATAATTTGTAGTATGATAATATCAGTTGAGTATTTATGAAATACTCACGACTGTTTATTTTATAAGAACCGGGTCCTGGTGCGGAAAAGGTTGGAAACCACTGGGTTAAAGTGACTAGTATCAATTTATAAATGCGTTAATAAAATAAGTCAAAATTTTGAAATATTATTAGGTTTAATTAAATTTTTACACATTCGAGGGTGTTAATTTATTTAAACTATAGGTAAACTTATCTATATATAAATATGTTTATTGTGGATATGCTTACAATTAGATAAAACCGCTTGTAAAAAACGGAGTTATAACGACAATTTCATTTGTTTACATTTTCAATATTAAGTGAAGTTTTTCTATTTTAAAATAAAAATGGCGAAAAAAGTCAGTTTTCATTTGAATGTTGAACCTATCCAAAAATTAATAAATTTGATTGTTAAATAATGTCTCTTACTTATTTATTTAAATAAATTTTCATAATTTTTGTATCTCATAATAATAATAAAATAACATCAAATATTAAATACTAATGAAATGATATGGCATAAATATTAAATACTAATAAAAACATTAACAAATTCATTCATGAAAATAACATTCAATGCCTTAATTATTAAATTCACTGCGAAATTTAAATATTTGAGAAATGAATCATAGGAGTATTTAAAATTATTAAGAAATTGTTATTATGAAGTATGTTGAAAAATAACGATGAAGCAATGCATCTATTTATACAATTAGCATTATAAATCAAAGAGCAATACTTACCAGATATCTGAGCATTTATCAGTACAATGTTTTTTACAAACAATAGCGCGCATATTAACAAAAACATTATCACATAAAAACAAGTCAAATGGGAAATTCGACCATTCGCAAAAACAACACTATGCCGATTTAACTTTTTTTTTAAATATATCTAAAATTTTAATTAATATTCCACAACACGACACAACTTACAACTTAATTACGTCTCACCTCGCCAATGTCACATTTCAGACTAAACTGAAAGACTTAACAAAACCAGAACTTACGAGGTCTCCACTCAGCTGGATGTAAATGCAAATTATAGCAAAACGATGCGATGTTTATGTTTTTGTTCAATCAGACCTGGTGATATTGATAACGCCCTGTTTTAGCCTGCCAACGTCTTTCCTCAATAGGAAAATAATAAAAAAAAAATCTCTTTTTAATTATTATTAAATTACTATTCATATTCTGTATTAGTATTGCATGCTTTTTTCATTATATTACATACACTGGTATTATTTATTAATTAATTTATTTATTTAACGCCCATGGCAAAAATAGAATACTGAAGATAAAAAATGAAAAAAATTAATGCTTTTAAAAATCACAGACTACTAATTATATTTATATACAACACTTAGAACTATGAACATACAACATTTACAACCATTGTAACAGATTCAGCTAACGATTATAAATTCTCCCATATAAATAATACGTATTATAAATTAAAATTTTATTCCGATTATTTAACTGATTAAAATTATAATTAGTTATTTATATTGTCATTTGTTCTGTTGCCTGATTAAGCATACAAATTTTACACGATTTAATATCACTTTCCACGTTACATTAACACGTTTGATGTATACTCGTGATAATTGTTATTAATAATTCATTTTTTATTACAACATTATATTTCATTATAAAAATATAAATATATTAATAGTAAAGTTAAAAGTTTTTTTCCAGGAACATGCGCCTTGCGCAAAGGATTTCTGATTCCTTTTCCAGGTTAATTTCACACGTAGAATCTTACCTTCCGCCGATTCTTTAATTTTTAGAAATTAATTATGTCTAATTTTTGAACCCGATATGATTGATATCATAAATATCATATTGTTAATTTGGTGTAACTACAAAGATATTGAGTTGCTTTAAAAGAAATCAGATGATATTTTCAGATACCTAAATAGGTGATCAAATTGGATGATGAACAACGACCAGAATTGGCAAATAGCAATAAAATTTTATTCTATTTCGATAATACAAGGTCTCACATATCTTTGGTATCTTGGAGCAACTTAGGGGCCATCCATTAAACACGTGATCGTTTTTAAACATTTTTAAGCCCCCTTTTCTCTTTGGTGATACGTGGTGATATTCAATCGCTCCTCTTTCAATCAACAACACGTGTAATAATAGTACCTACAAAAATCGTAAACTTTTTGAAAAAAATATAAAAAATAAATACACATGTGATCTAAATAGACTTCACCTCCCCCATCTGATATTTCGTGATTTTTTGTCAAACCTTTCAAACTCACGTGATTTGGACGGCTCCTTATTGGAACTGACATAGAGAGAAAATATGAAAAATTGATTGATTATAGTTCCTTTTAAAAAAAATGTTTTATGTTGCACCCAATTACTTTCTTGCCAAACTATTATTATCACTTTTATCTTGCAATTTAAGTTGTAATAATTTTGTTCTAAATGAGTACATATTTCGCAATTATTTTTGCCAGTAGGCTTGCTCGTAGGTAAGCGGTTAAGAGCGATGGGACTTGTTTCAGAGGTCCCGGGTTCGATACCCACTTCGAGCAGCCTGTTGTCAGGCAGCAGTGACAACGATTTTCACTTGAAAATATAGATAGCAATATGTTTCCAAGTGCAAATAGCCCTTAATCCGGCATTGCTGCACCAATAAAATGTCAGCCCTATTAGATTAATTCTAGTAACAAAAATCATCAAATATGGATGTATTAACCATTGGGTTACCTTCTAAAAAAATACGAAGGAAGGAGAAGTTTCAGCCCAACAGCTCATAGGACGTAAGGTTCTGATTGCTATTCAAAAATGATAAAAAAAAATCTACCAGTTGAGTTATGGTAATGCTGAATTTAGTGTAAGTATTAAATTATTGATATTAGTAATATATTTGAATGTTTTTATTATTTTAATATTTATTAAATCAGAAATAATATTTTATTATGGAAATATACTCATTTATGCTGAAGATAAATCAATATTTTTCCCTTATTTACAAATTTAAAAATTGTCGATCTTATTTATACTATCCTAAGTAAATAGAAGAACGTTTCAAAATATACATATATTGAGTAGAAATTATTAGATATATATTTTATATAAATAAATGTTTAACATAAAATGCTTAGATATGATTACAAAATTTGTGTTACAAAACAGTCGATTGTAAATTTACATAATTGAATAAATACGTAAACAAGTGGTGTATGGCATCGTGCCTTAAGCCAAATTGCTGGAACTTCTCGTACCGTAATGAAAAATTCGAGAAATATTAAATGTTTTCAATTAGATTATTATAAATACTGTAACTTGTTTGTTTACAGAAAAGTAAATAAACAAAACTTAAACAATCGAATTTAAAATGAAGGGCTTTGTATAATATTTATAAGAATTATATAAAGTGAAGTGCAATGTTAAAACTATTTATTTAAAGTATTTAATTGAGCTTTAGAACTATAGCTAGAAAAAAAATCAAATCCGAATTAATTTCGATATTAAAAAAAAAAAATTTTAAATTAAAAAAATGTGTTTTTTCCTAAAATCAATAATTTCGTCAACACAAGCAGAAAGTTTTTTGAATCATTCAAATCGGATGCTCTCTCAAAAACTGCATTTTTTGCACATTTAGCTCCGTATCTTCGAAACGGTTGGACCTGCCTTTGCCAAAAACTAACCATCACTTCCCCCATCATTACAAACTGAATGTTTTTTAGATCATTCAAATCGGATGCTCCGTTCTTTCATAATCTCGATTTCTATTTTCTGCACTCTTTGCTGCGTATCTTTGCTGCCTTTGCCAAAAACTAATCAGCACGTCTCCCTATCAATAGGAATCGAATGCTTTTTGAACGAAAGAGTGCGGACATACAAAACACACACACATCCATTTTTTCTGAGGTATGCCAGAAACCTTCATAACTACTGCTGAACTAAATGTGATCAAAATCTATCTTAATATTTAGTATGGAAAATAATCTAATTTTAAATAATATTTAACATTTCTTTAGCATATATATAAAATTTATTTCTTTCATAATTAAGAAAATCATTCAAATTTATGTTGCTCTATCTATTGGCAGCATTTCTTACTACTCACTTCGAATATGACATATACAACAAAAACATTAATATCTTGTTTGTATCGGTCTCTACGTTTATTTGTTGCCAATTTGTTTCATTAATGCATGTCGGCGAAACAAATGTTTGTGCAAATTTTGTTTGTTTAATGAATATTTTATAAAGTGATCTTAAATTAGTTAAATTTATTTTTTTAATTAATTTTTTGTTTCACTTTAAAAGTTTAAATTATACTGCATCTTAACGTAAGTATTTTGTGTTTCAATTATAACCCCAAAAATATATAAAACAAAGTTTGTTTTATATATATATATATATATATATATATATATATATATATATATATATATATATATAATATATATATAAAAATTATAACTTAACAAATAAAATGTTAAAATATGTATTAATGAATATTAAAATGAAATTAGGCAAGCACAAGTAAATCTTGAAAATCGTTAAGAAAATGTGATTATACACAAAAAACAAATATAAAGTCGAGATGAGTCAAATCAAGAAGTAAAATGCAGGCTAGATCATTGAAATTTTCTAATGATTTAATTTAGTTTTTTAATAAAACAGATATTTATAGAATTGCTTTTCATCATGTGCTAAAATAATTAGACTGTAAATTTCTTTCAATCTTTTCAATAACAATAAATTGTATTTACATATCAATGTCTTATATAGATCTTCATGAGAGAATTTAAGTTAATATATTAATTACAGCATGAGTGACAATCTAGGTGACTTGGAATATATACTGCCTCGGATTACTACTGATGATTTACGGGAATTGAACTTGTAAGTAATACATCAAAACTTAGTTTAGTTAGATAGAAATAAATACTGTAATGACTACATCAAAACTTTAACATATGTAAAGATTTTAAATATACAGTAGAAACTTGATTATCTGGACCTCAGTTATACGGATTCGCGATTATCCAGACTCCCAACCACAACCAATTTATATGTATGTACATACAATTCGAATTTTTGCATGAGTAATGCCACAGTTTGTATGTATGTAATGTAATCTATGAAAATATATATGTACATACATAGGGAAATGTTAATTTCTTATTAAACATTTTTATTGATATCTATGCTTGTAATTGTTATTTTTGATAAATATACATCATTATTCTTCATACATTGGATTATACGGATGCCTATTGACAACAATTAGTCCGGTTAATCGAGGTTCTACTGTATTTGAATTTGCTAAATAAATGATACACACACACTGTTTAGCCATAGATATTTGAAAAGTACTCATTTGCTATCTAGTACTTTAACTCCCCATATTAATAAGTAAATAGAATTTCTGTTTTTTTTAATAATTTGTGTGTTTTATCAATTGAGCAAAGGTCAAACTCGAAACATGTTCAAGTCTGTTTTTTTTTTTTAAATATCTTGATTTAATATCTGGATTATTGTTTATTAAATGAAACATCTTCTGACTTTAAATTAATGTATGAATATACTGAAAGTATGTAATATGTTCATTTTATTTCAATTACATAATTTTGAACATATGTACTTATAATTAGCATAAATCATGTTTTCATAAAGAATATGATTTTTTAATATGTGATGCAAGAACACTCTGTTATTGCTAGAGAAAATTTTGGCTTGCGGTTTATTTTTTTTATTGACTAATCTTCCTTGTGCAAACAAGGTTTGAGATTTTTAAAAAAATATATATATAAATTTATTTCTGTTTTATATATTTTTTTATCTTATCCATATTTATATTTTGTGCATGACTTGTTAGAAATTTTATTCTGAAAATGATTTTTATTTGCAACAAATAGAAGTCAGCTAATTTTATAAATGATTGAGAATTCAAGAAAAATGAAATAGTTTACTATAAATTTTTAATTATAGAGAAATTAATTATATTCTTTTTATTCTCAGGGATTTAAATTCATGGTCTGATAGCAATGTAAGTATTAGAGTTCTTTCTTATTTTATTGTAATTTTGATATAATCACTATTGTTTAAATGTTTTTATAAATAAAAATTTAATTGCAATAAATATAGAATTAAAATATGCCTATTAAGTGTATATTTATTTTAAAAACAAATTAGACATTTTTCAAATCATTAGTGATTTTTTGTATAAGATATAAAACAAACATTTATTAGCAGACTGAACTTCCATTTCTGGCCATACCACCTGATTCAGATCCAGCACAGCGGGATATTAAAACTGAGCCGTCTAGTCACTCCTCTGCAGAATATGATGGTTTTTCTACCATGGTAATTATTTTCATTATTTTTCTTATAGTCTTATTTAATTTACGATACATATCAAATTAAGTAATTTTGGTATAGCAGATTGTTCTGGATACTAGTAATTGCATTTTGTTTATAAATGTTTTTCTGAATTTAATAGGCGCTACAGAATATGAATTCAGCTGCCATTCAACATTCAGTACAAACTGTTCCCAGTAACAAGGACTTTGCTGGGGATTACAACTTTGATCTCAAAGTAGCATGTAGCAAACTTGGACAACAAAAACCTCAAGTTACTGTAAGTAATTCTTAAAAATAATCTATGGTATTGAACTTGTATTAAGGACAAGTGGTTACTAGTAGAATACGTACATCGACCTTTTTGTACATGATTGAATTATATTATATTTTGTTATTTTATCAAAAAAAAAGTCTCTTAAAATAATATTATTTTTTAAAAATGTTTTCAGTACTCTCAAAAACTGAATAAGGCTTTTATCAACATGGGACATACACTGCCAATAGATTTTTTTTGGAACCCTATGATCCCTGGATTGTTTGTAAGAGCAACAATGCTGTATTCTAGCCCTCATGATGCTCCGAATCTGGTTATGAGATGTAAAAATCATAAGACTATGAAATCAAGCGATAGTGAGTATTATTTAATATTCATTTTGATTTTATAAATATATATATTATTTATTATTTAATTTTATTTATATTTTATTTATATTAATTTTGATTATATATTATAATTAGTAGTTAATTTTGATGTTGTGATACATCCCAAAAAAGGCAAAGATTTATAAATTAATACTTAAATCCAAAATGTTTTGATATACAATTTAATATCATAATTGAAATTATATATATATAAATCGTTATTTCAGATTTAGATGATTTCAATAATTCTGATCATGTTTTGTTGTGCAAGTCAGTGGGAGCTCAGTACTTTGGTTCAGTTGATTCTAATACACATTTGAATGTGACAGTGCCGTTAGGCAATGTGCAGACAGGTGATTGTTCTGTGAGAGTATTATATGAATTTGCTTGCAAGCATTCTTGCGTCAGTGGCATGAATCGACGCAGTGTTGAGTGCGTTTTTACCTTAGAGAATTTGGAGTAAGTATTTTCTTAATTGAAAAATTTATTTTTACAAACTGAAATTGAATTCTTTTCTAAAATAATATTTATGACAATATGTAAGGTATTGTCTTAGATAAGAGAAGAGTGTCTATAGTAATTAATGCTTCACTTATTGTTGTGAATAAACAAAATGATAACATTTTGGTTAAATTATCTTGGTTTCTAACAATAACTATAGCCAAATAATTATTCAATCTATGTATGTATATTTTCACGTTAAGTTTTATTACTATATTGTTATAAATATTTTTTCATTAAAATTTGTTTCCTTATTAATAATTATTTTTATATGTAAAAGTGGATGATTACAATGTCACATATATCTGAAAATAATATGTAATAGTTGTACTTCTAAAATGATAAAGAATAATAAACATATTGTCAAGAAGTTGACATTCTGTTTATTAATGTTGTTATTGAATTATATGTTAATTAAAGTGAAAGGCTATAGAATTTTAGACTTAGCTTGTATTTTTCTTTATTATACGGTTATATATTTCAGTGACTTAAAATGATATGTATGAGTATAAGACTTTTTCTTTTCTCTAGTAACAGAAGATATACTAAAAATCATGATATAATTTTTTTTTTTTTCAGTGGACAAATACTTGGTCGAAGAAAAATTGGCATCAGAGTATGTAGTTGCCCAAACGAGATATGAACAAAGAGGAAGAACATGATAACAAACCAAGTGGAAAACGAAAAATTAAACAATGTTCTGATGAAGAACCTCTGCCAATTGAAATTGCCAAAAAGAGTAAGGACTCTGGGCCGTTGGACGCTACATACTATGATCTCCCACCTGTGAGTCTTTATTGTATTAATGTTTTTATATACTCTTATAATTTTTATAATATTGGTTACCTGTGGAAACATCTGTTTTTCTACATAAATATTATTTCAATTTAATTAAGATCAATTTGAAACTATATTCCATGTTACGGTGAAATTTTGTAATCTATTATTTATATTAATTAACTTGTTGACTTATTACTTTCAATATTCACTTGCAATATAAGTAAAACAAAAGTTTTTAACAACATTGATTAACACCGAATTGATTATAGTGGCATAATATTTTTTGTAAATTGTTTTAGCATTTTGTAGAATGTTTCTAAATATTTTTAAAATATTTCTAGGTCATGGGTAAAAGAATTATGCAACGACAGTGCAA
>NW_020538040.1:44071302-44107387 GCF_003426905.1 Ctenocephalides felis | reverse complement strand
AATTAACACTAAATGAAGTCCATATAATGTTGAAATTACAACCACTATCTAATGGTTCATTTTTGACAATTTCGTAAAAATTACATTGAATACATTTAGTTTAAACTAATGTGGTATGAATAACTGATAAACTCATTTTTTGTAAATTTGACTTAGACCAGTTTCATAATTATGGGCACAATTGAGAAATGAAAAAACATGAAAATATGAATTTATTATAATTTGATTATAATTTGCGTTTTATATGACAATAATCTTATATTATTTGTCCAGATCGAGTGACAGCGCAAAGTACGCATCGAACGCGGCCAGCGGATCGGGTTCACCAAACGTGAGTACTATACCCCGTCGACCACACAACAGTGGCGATGTCGGGCAACATCATCAACAAAAATCTACCACTGCCAATAAAACCAACACATCATCTTCTGTACATAGTAGTAGCTCTTCGACAACTACTCCTAATCATCAGCACCAAACCAACAATAACAATAATTATTATAGCTATGGCCATAGCCATAATCGCCGTGCTCAAAACGGCTCCTCTAATAACACTGCTTATCCTAACATGAATAAAAAGCACAACACGGTGACAGACGAATATCACTTTCGGCACCAGCAACAGGGTACTTTGGGTAAAAAGCACTGGACTCAAAATCAAAAATCACAAAACTTTGCCCCTGGTAACGTCACAGCATACAATGGAGGAGGTGGCACATTAGATAACCGAAGGCACGCCAGCAAACATCGAGCGAACGCCACTGGGCCGCTGCTCTATGTCGAGGCTAACGGGAATTCGGTATTCGCTGTAAGTACACGCTGAACATGTACATTGCGGATGCATTTGGGAATAGTCACATTATGAGCTTTATTTATTAATTCATTTTATATTGAAATCAGCTTAATATATAATAATATGTTGATTTTACAAATTTAAAATATTGAGCTCCGCAAAATGTATTTAATTAATTTGAAATGATTGAATACCTATCCTATAACATTTACTCATTAAATTAATCAAATAATTAATTAAATTAAATTGTTTGAGGCAGTTATCTGTAAAGTAATGATTTACAGTTTTTAGTTTATTGTTTGACTATTTCCAGTGTGTGCATTTGAATACAGGCATTGATACATCAATAATGTGTTTATTTGCTTTGTGCGTGCTATATATATTATTTCTGTTATTTTTTATAGATTGCAGAATAAAAATAAAATAAAAAAAAAAAAAAAAAATTGTGCTATAAACAAATAATGCTTTCAATGATACGAAAATTGATGTATCTATGCCTGGATGCTTTCGCTTATTGTAGTATTTTTACGCTTTATAATGACAAAACAGTCATCTGATCTTTTTCGACTGTTGCATTATTTTAAAATATTTTTATAATATTTTACCAAATCTCACAAATGTTAATAAAACAGCTTCTAGTCAGGAGTAGAATTTTCAAATGCTTGCTTCTTATTCTTGCTTATAATATTAGAAATATTGCTTTTGTATAACGATATTTTACACAATGCTTTTACGTCTTTACGTTCAAATATGGTTAATGGTGCGTTTTATATATGACAATATATGCAATATCTATAATATCCGCCAACTATTAGTCGAAAATACCATTTACCTATATTATGCCTAAATTCTTATATCTGCTTCATGTATTTACGCTTTCGGTGCTATGATAACATATTTAGTAGCAAATAACGTAGTTCTAATTAACCTCAAGGCTTTTTTATTAATAATTAATGCGCTTTAAGCATAAAAGGAATATAATTTATTTTTGTTCGAAGCGTTCTCACTGTACAAACTGAGGATACTGAAACAGGCTCGTGAAATACATGGAGCAGTATATAAAATTATAGGAATCGACAGTAGTAGACGTGTAGATCGTTTTTTGTGGTCAATTTTGATATTCATATTTACATTTTTCTCATTTTTGCGCGATTTGTTGTCTTTATCTTGTCCAACATATTTTTATAAAAATATTTAAAACATAAATATTGAAATATTAAAAATTATTATTCACACAAATATAATATTTACTCAAAAATCTTTCATCTTTATGCAAGCTTTGCGTTTGTATTTGATGCGACGTTAATTATCTAGTATAATATATGGTTCTCCCAATTTGTTGGTACATTTTCTGATTTCGAGCATATTCAAATGTTTTAAATTATTAATTGTGTCAGTTATTAATGGTGTCATTGTTATATTATGTCTAACTCTTTAACTTCAAACCTTCGACGGATGAACATCGCGTACATGACAAATACTTGACTTTTAATATCTTGTTTTATTTACATCATTTAAAATAGTGCACATAGAAAAAAAATCATGCATGAAATGTAACACATAGATGGATTCCATATATCACTGTATATTTTCCCATTTTAATATAAGAGAACATCTATCGTCGAAGGTAAGATTATTAAAGATAAAGATACAGACAACAAGGAATTTGAATAAGACTTTCATCCGCATGAACAATATTTTTAAATAGCAATTTTCCAAAAAAATATGTTTGAAACGAATTTTGAAGGAGTTGGAAGAGCGTCGCAATAAAAACGCTGCCAATTTTGCATCGCCCCAGCAGCGCTGCGAATCAGCGCTAAGCCAGCGCAGTTCCCACAGTTTGTACAGTCCAGCTCGCTTGAACGACCTAAGAAACGCCCCGGGACCTAGATCAGCCAGTTTAGAGATGATACTTGAACCTCTGATACAAAGTACACAGTAAGTCAATAACTACATTCAACACATATTAATCTATAGATCTATACATATAAATAGAATCGAAGTGTATTGAATAAAATTAAATAGTATTGAAATAGCCGTTTTCTACTATTGCGTATGGATATACATACGGTACATATACTGAATTCAGTTTTTTTTAACTCTCTGTAGGGTAAGTTATAGCAATCGCAAAAAAATCTAAAATGGAAATTTTTGCATATCTTTACGTTCCGAAGCATTCTGAACATTTTGGCATACCTTAGAAAAAATTGATGTATGTGTCTGCGTGGGTGTATATGTATGTGTGTGTATATATATATATGTGCAGATACACTTCTTCGTCGACGATTTCGAGAACACGGACCAACCGATTTGAATGATTCGAAAAATTTAAAATGATTAGTTTTTTATATCAAGTCAGGTTCAGCCGTTTTGCAGATACGAAGCGAAAAGTGCCAAAAATGGTAACTTGGTTTTTGAGAGAACGGAGCGTCCGATTTGTATGGTTCAAAAAACATTTAACATGTATTGACGGAATGAAGAACCGAAATTTTTGGGAAGGCGGTCAAAAATGATCATTAGACATATGAATTATCTAAAATTAACAGAAAATTTATAGAGATTTTAATAATAAGTACAAAATTTGTTTATATTTCTATGGGGTTCGTACCAAGATTTATAATGTCAATCACGCGATTGCTTTGAAAGAAGTTCAAAATTTTCAAAAAATTCCAGAATATAAAAAAAATTCAACCGATCAAAAAAAAAATTTTTTTTTTCAAAAATTTAATGTTTCAAAAAAATTTAAGTTTTCAAAAAAATAAATTACGTTACGGGAAGTTCCAGCAATTTTCCTTAAGTCACAATACAATCTCCGGCTCATCTTCGAAACGGCTGTACTGATTTTAACGAGGAAAATAATAAGGTCATCTTTTTTTATCTTAACTTACGTTTTTACAATATCTTATTTTAAATCAAAATGTTTAAAACTTCATTTATTTTCTTGTATCTTATTAATCCTACCTTAATTTAAATTATTTTTGTGCTTTTGTTTGCTAATTTGCTTTATTACCTTTAAGTAATAATTTCATCGAAATCGATTGAGCCTTTGTTTCAAAAATA
The DNA here is from genome assembly GCF_003426905.1 of Ctenocephalides felis. Lineage (NCBI taxonomy): Eukaryota > Metazoa > Arthropoda > Insecta > Siphonaptera > Pulicidae > Ctenocephalides > Ctenocephalides felis. The sequence continues at coordinate 44,103,534 of NW_020538040.1, read as the reverse complement.
CCTCGAATTATTTGCACTACCCGTTTATACGAACGATTTTTTCTAAGGTATGCCAAGTGATCTTAATCTTTTCATTATCTATTTTTTGCGATATCAATAACTTATCTAAAGGAAAATTAATCAATAATTGAAATTGAAATGAATTTTAAACAGTTGATATTATTTAATTTGGTACATAATAATTTGTAGAATTGTTTCAATATTAGAATAATATCAATATACTAAATATGATAACATATTTGAGTGATTAATACGATATTCGAGCGAAATTTGCAAAAATCATAAATAAATGTATTTGTTCTGTTCAACACTTTATTTATTGTTTTATCTAGTTCTATAAACATAGCGTAATTTAATTCTTTCGCAAAAGGTTTATCTTATTTTATAATTTACCAATTTATTAACTCTGGAACAAAGTTATATCGCACGAAATTTATGCAAAGATTTCCTTTTGATATGTAATTGTGTTATGAAGCCGCCAAAGTAAGTGAGGAAATTGACAAAATAGAAATGGTCTCGTGCTAAGTTTTCGCCTTGTTTAAGTCTTTTGCTTCATTAAATATTTTAATTAACATATGGTAGAAGGTGTAACTGATTAGCTGGCTATTAGTATTTTATTGCTTTGCTATATAAAGACAGGTAATAATTAATAATATATACCTGTATTTATATTATCTAAACTCTTACTTTTTATATCTTCATTAAAAATTGCTTATGATATAATTATTGTTGGTTATAATTGTTTTTTGATTTAATTTGTCTTCTATAATAAATTGTTATGGAAATGATCTATATCAATTAAATTATTTTTCCTATATTTCTACATCAACTAAAATTAATATAGTTGAAGCATTAGTTAGACGAAGCTTCAAATCTCTATCATGATATTTTTGTGATGTTAAAATAGTAAATTTTTACATTTTTTCAAATTCTATCCTAAATACTTTGTAAAATCGATAACACAAAGTAGAATAAATTTTCTAAACAAAAAAAATGATATTATTAACATTATACAGGACTCGAAGTTCAAAGAACAGTGGATTTGAAGAACAAATTCCAACAATGATACAAAATTTAAACGACATTAATATCGAACTAAAAGATACGATCAATTAGACAAGACAAAATAAATATATTAATAATCCGAAACCTGTAACTTAAATGTAACAGAAAAACAAAACTAGCTAAACACAATCATACATTATGACTTTGATAAATTATAAATATAAATTTCAATAACAGAAGCGTAGCCTTGGCGGGGCCGTATAAAAAATTGTGAACCCTTAAGAATGGTTCAAATAAAAAAAATTAAAAGAAATATTTATTCATCATAAATATTTATCTGTCGCATATTTCATTTTTTTACGAACACTTCAAATTACATGCACATTCTTTTTGCTTTCTTTTGGTATACCGTTTTATTAAATCATTTATAGTTTATTTATAGGCATATGATTTAATAAATCAATTGATACGTTCGTAGCTACGTCCCTGTCCAAAATAGTAAAGAGTAACATATTAGTATGTTATGTATGCATGGAAACACATACATCGAAGCATCTGAAGGTGCAATAAATTACTCTTTAGATTGTATTCATAAAACAAACTTAAAAGTTTTATATAATATATGCAGCTTTCAGAAATAACGGTCTCCTATTCTTGTTCATTGTTATCGTTTTTTGTTTTCATTTTTCTCATTTCTGGTAGAACAGTTTATCGAAATCCAGTCGTTTCATTTATTTAATTTCAGTCGCTTAAGCCATGATTTTAATTTTAATTTCTACTACTATCTATGTGTTGTAATATTTAATTTATTTTGAATTGCTATCAAGTCATTTTTTGTGTGTTCTTTCTTCAAGTCTATTTTATAAATTTCAAAAAATATTTTAAGATATTGAGAGCGTTGTTCATGTGGCTGGTGGTATCTTTAGTTTGAATATGTTACCAGAAATGAAGCATCAGCGATTCTGGTGCTTTATGCTACATACCTGATATTGGTTTCAATATCTAAATATTCGACAGGCGACGATTTTAAAAGTTGAACGTCGATAAGGGGGCGTCCATTAGTTACGTGATCGATTTTTTAAGGATTTTTGCACCCCCTCCCTTTGGTGATACATGGTGATATTTAAAACTACCCGCCCCTGTCCCCACCAAACATCACGTATATTTTTAGTTAGGAGAAAAAATTGTAAGTTTTTTTTTTTTGGAAATTTTTGGATTTTTTTAAAAAAAATCAGGTAAAAAATAAATACACGTGATATCTTACTATACCCCTTCCTCCCCCACATGATATTTTGTGATTTTTTTACTTTCAGTTTTTTATTTCAGAATAGAAAGACGAGTTGCGAACAGCTTCTAAATATAGTATACAATAATCTAGCTTTTAGCTAGTTACCATATTATACATTTTTTGATAATCTTCTTCCTTTTGAATAAATATATAATATAAATAAGTGAATAATAGTTAATTATATTTTTTCAGGGGGCAGAACCATTAAATAGCAACAAAGAAAATGCTGAAATGAGCACAGAATTGTGACAGTTTATGAATTGCACAAAGTTTTGCCTTCGCAATTATAGTATTCAGTCGTCTAATAAATCTCTTAAACCTTTTAAACCAAGATACATCGAATGAAAGTATAGTTAAAATATGTTATTCAAATATTTATTCACTATCTTAGTCCATCAGGTTATTATTTAGTCCAAGTAATCGAGCAAAAATTTAATTTTTAGTTGAGCACCTTAGAATGCGCAAACTAAATTACACGTTTTTTTAGATAAATCTATAGAAAGTCATTCCACTAATTTTGATTATTGTTAAAGAATATATTTGCATAATACTAATAATTTATCAATCATAATTTGAATATAATACTTTATAAAAATTCTAGAAATTAGTTTGATTTTAATAGTTTGTTAAAATGTTGTATTGCATGTAATATTATAAAAATATATAGAATAAAGTGAATTATTTAACAAAATTAATAAACATCTACCTTAAAAGATATTTAATATTTTTAGGTTTGTACATAGATTTAAAAAGATTTTGTTATGAATCATTTGCAAATTAGGGTTTATTTTACCAGCACAATATGATTTTTTTCATATTATTTTACTTTGTGATATGTTATATTATTATATATTATGAACATATAAATAATGAATTTTGTTCAACATTGTATAAGCCTGGCTTAAAAAATAATCAAAGACCCTTGTTTTAAATATTTACAAGTCTACACTAAAATATTTAAATGTAAAGTGATATATTATCAACTAAGGGTAGTTTTTATACAATTGTACTGCATTGCATTTTATACACATTTTATAATCAAATTCATAGAATATGAACTAGCTTAATCATAGGATGTATATCTAATTTTTAATCCCTACTCCCAATATTGTAATTCCATTGTCAATGATTTCATGCAATTTAAAATGTGTTAACTGTTGTGTTTTATATAAGATAATAACCAACAAAACATAGTCAATGTTATATACTATATCATAATTATATTTGTTATTTCTAGTATTCTAATTTTACTTTGCAAATGTATGATTTCATTTTATATTTTAAATGTACAGTGTAGATATTTAACTTTATTTTTGAGCAATTTTATAAAAATAATTTAGCATTGTAGACAAGAAAGTTATTTGAATTTTATATTCCTTTTTTTTTTGTTTTGCTCTGGCAAGTTTTTTATATTAAATTTTGATTCGTATAAATTTATATAAAAGTTTGTAAAAATTTGATTTGAATAATTATTAGCTTTTAAACAAACTTTGTAACAGCGTGGGAACCAAAAGTGAAAAATATATGTATGTCATTTTAATGAAAATAAACAAAAAAAAACTTAATTACTCACATGCATTCATTTATTATTATGTAATACATCTCATATATATATACAAATCGGACGCTCCGTTCTCTTAAAATCTGAGTTACCGTTTTTAGCACTTTTTACCCTGTTTCTTCAGAACGGCTAGACCTGTCTTTGCCAAAAACTAATCAGCACGTCTCCTTATCAATACGAATCGAATGTTTTTTTAATTATTCAAATCGGTTGATCGGTGTTCCTGAAATCGTCGACGAAAATTTGTATCCGCATACACACAAACGCACATACGTCCATTTTTTCCTACAGGAAGTTGAAAATTCAGAAAATATTTTACTTATATATAATAAAATAGCAAAGAAAGTTTTCAGCAACCAAAAATTCAAATTCAAACCGGAATTTCGATTCAAGATACGAAGCTGAGCTGTAGTAAATTTCAACTCTTTCAACTGATGTTAAAAGATTATGAATAAAAGAGATAGAAATAGATCAGTTGGTGTTAGACCGGATCTGACCTAGGTTGTCAACACCTGAACCATAGATAAAAGAAGAGTAAACCTGAACCATAGATCGCTCTCTCGGCCTCTATTTCGTTGCCACGTTTTTCAGACCAATCTGGCAATTTGCCCGTGTTAGTTGAAGCCCCTCACTACAGAGGGCATTGGTCGCCTGAACAGGTGCGTATAAAAAATACTAAAGAAATGAACCAAAATTATATGGATCGCTATATAGATATATATAGATAGATGGCGAAAGTATTATATGCAATTCATTTGTTTCACCAAGTCAAACCCTTAACACGCCTCACCACCTTATAACGACTAAATAATATTTACTTTGTTTTTATTTCAATTGTGCATATATGAAAATGAGAGACAGTTTCAAAGTGTTGTAGGTTCCAATCTTAGCTAGCCATTAGTCGATCAAGTGTGACATCGCAAAGGACGGTGTTCTCTGCCAGCAGCTGGTTCTGTATAAATGGCCGAGAATTGTATATAAAATATAGTAAATGACAGTGAAAATAGTTTTAAGTTTCCACGATGGAGGAAGAAGATGATGAAATTGTTAAAGAGGTGTTTAAACCATTTTGTAACATCAAATTGTACAACGTGTTTAAATAGGTTATGTTTATTACTCGTGTCGGATATTTTCAGATGCCGGTATATCTCTCCAAAGAATTAGCAAATCAGTTGTACATATTTCAATATCCAGTCAAACCCCCGTCATGTACTTTCGAAAAAGCTCGTGTAATGAACAGTCGTATAAAGCCCAACCACCAGGAAGTGAGAATAGAATTTGCTCTGGACACCTCAAGTGAGAATTATGATTATTCCAAAGGAGAGCAAATTGCAATTAATACTGATGGAGCGACGGCAAGTTTAAAATGTTTTTATTTAAGTTTCTTAATATGTGCAAGAACATTAAAAATGTTATGTTCTACTGCACCAGTGCCTCCATATAGGGCTGCATGCATGCTTACGGTTGGAGAATTGAACCAAAATAATACAATTCTAGTTTACGTAGAAAATCGTGTTAGGTTATGGTAATGATTATTTTATTATTAAATGGCCATGTTGCAAAAAAATTATTTAAATATTGTTTTTACTACATGACTACTGTCACATATTAGACCTTTTTATGCTATACTATATTATACAGTGGAATCCGATTAGTATGACCGGATATATTGACAACCGCTTAATATGACGTAATCGCACTAGGAATTTGGTTTTCATATTCCTTAAAAAAACAGCTGTCTAGTCGGATATATTGACATCGCTTACATTGACATGCCGCTTATAATGATCCATTTTTGCAAAAAAATATGTCCAATTATAATGACCGACATGATTTTACATGATGTGGCCAAGTCTATTTTATGCACACATGTCTTTTAAACACCAGGGACTGTTTTTACAATAAAATTATGTAAAGAAATCAATTAAAAATTACTGATTACTTACATTAAAAAAACACATTTATATGTTTATGGGTAGGGTAGACTTATTATTAATGACACACCACGGATATCTCATAAACAAATAAAATTAGATTTTTTTTAACAATTATATTTGATAGTAGAGGGCTAAAAATGTATAAATTCATAACCAGCCATCACTTTTATTCTTATGACTTTGCTATCAGAAGATAAGCAGCACATGACTGTGATAAAAAAGACCAGCTGAACCTTTACTTTTGGCAATAAAGTAGTAAAGTTTATAAAAAAGCAATTTTACAAGAGACTAATTGAATAAATTGTTATTCCGGCTCTTCTGATGAATATTTCTGACCAATAGCAAATCAATGTAATATACTGTGTTGTCTTTGTAACAAATGTACCCACAAAATTAATTAATTAATAGAAGAAATTGCATCTGTTCGCCCCCTGGTTGTTTCACTTTACCTTTTAATGATTAAAAAATAGTAAAAAAATTTAATATTTATATAATATAATTAGGAATTATGTACGTATATATGTAAGTTTTTCTGAACATAGTTCGATAGATGCTTCTTTGATGTATGTTATGTGTTGTTCATTGGGTTTAAACAGTATAATTACCGTAAGTCAAATTGGACCGTTGTGCCCCCGCCCTACCCTATGTCAATTTTATTTTATATTAAATTTTAATGTGTCATTTTTATTTTTAATTAAAACGTTTGTATAGGCTTTTCTTTTAAATTACTGAAACATGTAACATATTTGTATATTAAAAAGTTTTCCTTCATTACGCTTTTAATGACGACCGGTTAGTATGACGAGATTTTGGAATCCCTTCGATGTCATACTAAGCGGATTCTACTGTATATTCATTCATTTGAACTAGTGAGCCTGCATTGATGCCATTTTGTTGAGTGGCTGTATGAATCGCTTTACTTGAAATTTTGATATAAATGTATTTTGGCTTCTACTAATTTCATTAAATCTTAGCATTCTTAACTGTATTATGGAATATGACAGTCTTTTTACAATTTGTCATCAAATTTTACAGCCTAACTCAAGTAGGGATAACTCTTCGTCCTCTGCATTTTTCAAAAGTGGGGTGATGGACAAGCAATGTTACTCGAGCTCAGGAACTGTTGGCAAGCAAGAAATCCAGAAATATGCTTTAGCATCTATTCGAGATGGTGAACTGCAGTGTACTCCTTTAGCAGGTAAATCATTCTATATCATATTCGGAAACCAATACGACCTTCATTTATGCTCTGAAAATTATTTATAGGAATAGTCCAATTGCATCCTAGTTTTTCATATTTTGACAAATTTGATAAACGAACAAAGGCTGAGGAAAAAGCAGAAAAAGAAGCAGATTTAGATGAAGAAGAAATACAGCAGGTAATAATGAATTTTATGTATTCTATTTTTGACAAACACTGATTGATATTTTTTCTTGTAATTAGGTCACTGTAAAATTTGCTCGTGTGGAAAGTGATAAAGTAAAAAAAGCTCGTGAAAAGTCTTATGGATATCTTTCTAAAAAGAGTGAAGAGGAACCATGGTGTGAAACTGTATATTATCAAAATGATACAAATGAAGCTGAGGTATTCTAAATATTTTTTATAAAAGTATTGATAAAAAGAATCTGGTGAATTTACAAAATCATTTGCTTAAAAAATATGTTTTACTTAATGTTATATTTTTATTTAAAACAAGTTGACATATTACATATTTTTTTTTTTTTTCTAAAGTTGGAAAAATTGCGACTGGTTTGTCAAAATACCAATGATGTGGGCCATGCACTGTCATTTACAGGAGATGAATACTTAAAGTCGTTAATGCCTTTGGAAGTTGAGGATGGTGGAACATTACCTTCGTTGCCTTCCCATGTTTTGTCTCTAAATGCTCTCAAAACATTACCACTATTAGATCAAATCAAACTTCTACTAAAAGATGGTAATTTATTTTGATCATATTATTATTGTTCATATGTTTTAACCTGTTTTTATTTTCAAAAGTGAAGCAATGCAGTTACTGCATTTTATGCATTTATAATAAATAATTAAATAGGAGCTTTTAATGGATAACTATATACAACTATTGATATTTAGCAAAAAAATATATATATATATATATGTATATAATTTATTATCTTGATTTGATATTCGAACATTAGTACCCTTAATTTCATTGAGTTAGTTTGTTTTTAAAATCATTTAGTTTTTTGTTAATATGAAAGTATAATTGCTGTTATATATGTTACCCTTCTCTAGTTGTAAGCTATAAAACTAAATGTTATTTTCTGGAAGCAAAATTTAGGTTTAATTTGCTTATTTATATTAATGATTTAATGCTGAACACTTTTTTTATCATTTTAGCTAAACTGATAACATTTCAACATTTATCACTAATTCTTGCTCAAGAGTCTTTAACAACTGATAAATTACTTAAAACCTTGCCACAAGCTGGTATGCTTATTCGTGGTTGTTGGACTGCACGTTCTGAAGTACTGTATCCTCCTGATACTCGATCTGGTAGCAGTGGGGTTCCTGCTGAATTAATGTGTCGAGGACGGGATTACGTGGTTGGTAACTTCAGTATGGTCTTGTAATCATAGTTTTAAAATAAGGTCATATCTTCGATGATTTTTTTTCAAACTATGTAACTCTCTAATATCAATAAACCATAAATTGTATTTAATTAATTGTTCAAATATGTTTTAGATATATTTATTTACTGAAAATCAATATGTAGATAGACGAAGAGTATCTGCTGAAGTAAAACTTCCACCAGATGAAATAAAGGAAATTCTTTCATCTGTGGCTAGATTGCGATATGGCAAAGGGTGGGAATTATTGATTCCTCCAGATTTAACTTTTGAACAAAAGCACCAAGATATAGTGCAGAGACAAGCATTAATGTGGCAAGCCAAGCAAAGACTGTTTTCTGAAATGCTCAAAGAACCTGTTAATGCGTCAGGTATTAAAAGACAAAGAAAACGATCTCAGAGAGAGTCAGTAAGCCTGGATGATGCATCATCTCCAGTCAAAGGACAAAACCATATCAATGGTCTTGAAGAAACAATGAAATGCAATGGTGTAAACGTTAAAAGTAGTATAATCGAGGGTGAATCTGATAGCTGAAGAAAAGCGAGATTGAGAAGCTGTATTTAGTTGTATATAATTTTTTATTTAATTGTAAGCTATATATTTATGCATTAAAATTTGTTTTTATAAGAATATACAATGAATTTATTTAGTATAAAGATCCTTTGTCTTCAGCATACAAGAAGTATATTGGTACATTACCTCTTGGGGTGTATACTATTTCTTCGTGCCGTATTAGAAATATTGCAGCCAAGCCATATAGCAAACACGGTATACCTGAAACAAATATTAAAAATATATATATCACCTGAATTTTTTACACAATACTATGAGCGTTTACCTAAGTTTGTAACCTTGATTGCTTTAAAGAAAATGTCTTGCAAATGTAAATCCTCATAAGCTCTTTTAGTGCAGTGATATTTCATATATGGGTAACAACCAGTTCTTAAAATTTGATAGTTTGTTCCACTTTCTAATGTCCAGTTGAAATTTGACATACCCCATTGGTCATCGTTAACATCTTTGTACTATACAAATTTTTAATTCAATTAGATTTATTATTATTTATTGTCAGGCAATGGCAATATATTGTTGTTATTCGTAAGATCTAAGATGAAATTTTTATCTCAAAATATTTTTAATTTTATATTTGCAGTTTGTTTAAATTATGAGGAATGATTATTAAAAGTTACATTGAGAGTAAATATATTCTCATTCAGAATATATTTTATATTAATCATTAAAAAAAATATATATATATTTTTTAAATTTCATGTTTATAAAAATACATTTAAAATTTTCAGAATTATATACCAACATTGGGAATAATATATCCAACATAACAATAACGACATTCTTTATGTATTATAAATTAGGTTTCTTGGTTTAAGGGGGTTGTTCTTTTTTTTTGTTACAAAACATGCAAGGTATTTGTTTTTGTTTTTCTCGAAATGTATTTATCATAAAGACATGAGGTTTTTTTTAAACAAAAATTACAAAATCATAGAATATTAAGATATTTTTTATTATTTTTTTGTCGCCGTCATTTTTTAACCAGGGGCCGCCAAAGTGGGCATTGCAAAATCGATCTCGTTTGCGGTGCCACAGATAAATCCGTTGCGCATCGCCTGAAACAAAAAAAAAACGAAACTACGTTGAAGAAGACGTTTGAATCCAGTCCCCCTACCAAAATGAAAGAAAAAAAGCAAGAAGGAAAAAAATGGCAGCTATTTAAAAAAAAAGTGTCCAAAAAGGCCTTTGTTTTGGGACGAAAAGGTTCGCAAAATTTTTTTGCGTAATGTTATCAAGTTCTTTGAGGTAGGGAGACTAGGTATTGCAGTGGTGAACAAATTAAAAAAAAATGCAAGTTGATCCGACTTGTAGTTTTTATTTGATTTGTGGCACCGCATTGAAAAAAGTCAATTTGAGAAAAACGTATTTAAAGTTTTTAATATAATGTACTAAATACACCATTTAATTTAATGTACGAAATACACCATGGTGTTCAAAGATGCTGACACATTAAAAAGGTCATGTGCATGAGGTATTATAATGAAAAAGAGGCAGCTGGCATACAATAGCTCGCGGAACAGATAAAAAAACGCTTTCAGAGGATCATACGTATAGAGATATATATATCTATAACTTCTTCAAAAAATAGATATTGAGATGATTTTTTTTTTCAAATAATTCTAAGGTTTTTAGCTTTCATAATATCAAAAAATCTCAAAACCGAAACAAAAAAATATAAAAAAAGAACAACCTCCTTACGAAAATTGAAAATTATAACTGGAATCAAGAACCATGAATTCATCATCCATGGTAAATAATCAGATATTTAATAATATGTTAGATCATATTTTTTTATTTATCGCATATTGAGATGATTGCTCAAATTCAAATGTACTTGGCGAGAAATAATTACGAACGATTGAAATGCACCGATCTAATGTTTACGTCTCTATTCGGGTATTCGGGCTGACAGTCGGCATCCCATCTATGGCTAAAATCTTAATAATAAATAATACATTAATGTCAATATGTACTTTTATGAAATATGAAGTCCAAGGCGGCTCTCGGCATTGTTTCAAGTAACATGATAAAGCTTCAGACGAAGTTGGTTTATTGATTAAGGACGAATATTTCAAATTGCTGTGTTTAGCACAATTTAATACTTTCAGCATACTGATTCAATCATATATTCAACAATGACTAGAAATATTTTAATATTGCACATTATATTAAGATAATTAATACGTAAGTATTTGATTTAAACTGAACATTGTAATATAACTGAGTGATGACAACAGATTTAACCTTAAATATAGCATTGGATCAACATGAGTGGATTATTTGCCAAACAAACAGTCATGGGGTTTAGACTGATTTTAGCTAATTTCTGTTTTGATTCTCTTACATTTGCTGATTAACATTGGCTGAATTAATGGCATAAGACTGTGATTAATACAACATGGCTAGAATTAAATGGAAAATAAAATTACTACCAAAGATAGCAATGTAAGTATATTGACCAATAGACTATTTATATCTCAATTTATTGACTAATAATCACTTTGTTATTCAGAGACTCATTGAAAAAGCTGCACTATCGCACAAAAATTATTTTCAAGTCTTTAACATATAATCACCATATGAACCAAAGCTATGCAGCCGATGTGGCTATGGAACCTATTTTTTGGATAGTGGACAATTTTACACAATTTTTGGGCCCGGTATGCTTAAAGTTTTATATTCAATAGCTTGATTTATTTTTTATTGAGATATCATTTGTATAAAGACAATTGTCATTTTATACTTTGATTGTTGTTCATCAAATTTGGAATTATCTTTTCTTTATGTGCATGCTATAATTAAAAAATATTGGTGTATCTCAATTTATAATAAACAACATATTGCAGTTTTTTATAGTAGCAGTTACATGCCTAACTACTGCAGTCGTGTTTATAGCATATTGGATTGGCCTTCCTTTTTATTGGAATCGTTCACAACCTCTCACAATTGCTTTAATAATAGTAGGACATTGGCTGTTGATTAACATAGTGTTTCATTATTACATGGGAGTTGTTACTGAACCAGGAAAACCACCAGATGTAAATAAATATATTAGTGTAATATAAAATATAGTCAGTAGCAAAATTTATTAAAAAATATTTTTAAAGTATTTTACTGATTAGTTTTTGCTCCTTATAATGAACACTTATAATGAATAAAATTTCAGTTATATTTGCTTTTTTATAGTAGATAACATAGCAACAACCGCATAGTTAATAATTAATTGAATGCTTTCTTGCTAAATGAGCAATTAAAATAAACATATAATTTAAATTATGAGTCAAATGTCCTTTTGATTGAAAATTATTAACAATATGTAATCAATATATGTTTTCAATTATATCAAATTAATTCAATTTGATTCTACATTACTACATTATCAATTATCTGATATGATTTCATATTCTTACAGAGTGCTATTTTTCATAATCCAAATCACTGTTAAGATAACTTTCATTCAAATATAGTGTTTCATTACTATTGAATGATTAAACCCTTGAAAATAATTGCATGTACATATATTTATTGAAATCCTATATTTTTTTCATTAGTATGGTTATAGTATAAATCTATTGCAATCTGATTTTTTTTTTTGTTCAGGGAGCTTTAATAACTGAAGCAGTGAGTATATGTAGAAAGTGTATTGCCCCAAAACCACCTCGGACACACCATTGTTCTGTTTGCAATCGATGTGTATTGAAAATGGATCATCATTGTCGTAAGTTCACATATTAAATATGGATTCTGTGAAAATTTGATTTTAAAAAGATTTTTTTTATTTTATTCATTTTGTAATATTACTTTGTAATTATTAATATTAGCTTATATTTTGGGGCATTAGTTTGATATTAGCAATATCATAATGCTCAGTAAAAATGTTAAATTAAACTTCTCTTTGTTATATTACAATTTAATATATTAATTTGATCTCCTTTGTTTTTTAAATTCTCTATACTTCTTTTGTTAGATTTTATTTCTTTCATACCATCTGTTCTTTTTTCAGCTTGGTTAAACAACTGTGTGGGGCATTACAACCATCGCTACTTTTACTTATATATGGTTTATATGGTTCTAGGAGTTACTTTTGTTATAATATTTGGGTTTGAAATAGCATATGGTGTACTGTGGGTAGGTTCCAGTGGACATTGGACAGAAGATCACCAACCAGATGGGCATCCCGTTAGATTTAATAATTCAGGACATATGGTTCATGTTGTAAGTTACAAAAAAACATTATAAAAGCTTCTTTTTTTACCCTAAAAAAATAATTTTTGTTACTTGTTTTATAGTTAAATATTATGAAAAACAATGATTCCAGATTATTCCATAAATTGTCTCTGTTAACATTTTTATTTGTTTTTGAAAACAAATATTATATCCATAAATATTTGTACATTCACTAGGCAGAGATGAATGAATATGGTGATGCTGGACCTCCACATCATGATCTTCCAGTACCTGAAACATTAGAGACCGAAATTCTTGCTGATGATACAATGACAAGAAGAGCAGTTCTATTTATGGCGTTGATAAATACAGGTGATTCAGTCATGCTAATAATTAGATTTCAGCAGAAAATCAAAATGTTTTTGTAAAATATAAATACTATGAGTTTGTGATTGATATTATTATTTATTATGAGAGAGTAACATTATAATTGTTATATTGTGACATCAATGTTTTTTTAAGGAGTTTTAAGTCAATGTCATAACTCTAATTGTTGACTGCCCATAATCTTAAAGCAGTAGAGATAAAATTGATGATTTGCATAAACTAAAATCAGGAGTCTGAAGTTATATTTAAAATTTTATTAAATGATAAGTAGATATCGGATAAATATCATAGAGCATATGCCGCAGAACTATGTTTGGAACTTGCTTTTTTGTGTTTTTCAGAAGTTTTGTTATGTAAATGTCTATTTACAACTAAATTAAATACACACTGTAACATTATAATCAGCTGTTTTTGTTATATAACATTCGTTTTTCAATAATTTACTTACAAAATATAATTAGTATGAAGCATTTAACTTTATTTAAATAATAGGCGCATTACCTATTATATATACAGGGTGCTTCAAAAAAATGTATACACACTTTCAATCAATTAGTGGTGATTGTACTTAGAATTGTATTGATGCTGCATGTCACCAATTGGAACAGTATTAACATTTGTTATTTATGTTTTATTTACATTGGACTTTCAGCTTTCTATTTTCCTGAAATTTAACTTTGTAGAACAGTAAATAAAAGTTCAAAGTGTGTATACATTTTTTTGAAGCACCCTGTATATATATATATATATATATATATATATATATATATATACTACATTGTGCATAAATTTCTTCTATTTTATAGCCGTTTTATTTGCGCTGGGAGGCTTATCTATTTGGCATGGTAAATTAATTTCTAAAGGTGAGACTAGTATTGAAGCAAATATTAATAAATCTGAAACAAAGAGATTGGCACTGCAAGGAAAACAATATAGAAACCCATATAATTTCGGAACAACAAAAAATTGGAAGTTATTCCTAGGATTAGTAAGAGGCAGGTTAGTTTTAAATGAAATAACAAATTCTATGGTTTGAAATGCTATAATTATACTAAATTTGTTTTTAGAACTGTGGCAATGCACTTATTATTACCATCTGCTCATAAACCCGATGGAGATGGTTTAACTTGGTATACAGTACATGACGAACAACCCAATGACTGGCCTTGACAAATAATTAAAATATAGCAATCAAATAGGCATAGGAATTCTAAATCAAGTCCGAAAAGGCAATTACCAAAAGTTCATCTTTTAATAAATAATAAAAGTAAGTGATATTATTTATAAAAAATATTTATATTTTTTCAACTTATTTACCTCAACTTTGATGCAGTTATTAGATTTGGATAGATAGATTTATATAATTTTTTCAATTTATATTTATAATTAAAAAAAATATTTATTTTGTTTGTAATATCTGATTCTAATTAAGTCTACTAGAACTTACATTTAAATAAATTGCATTGTATTAAACTCAGATTTGTGTTCACTAAATGAGCAGCTCTTTAAATTAATAAAACATTAAAGTTAATTTATAATCAATTTTTATTTATTTAAAATTGTATGGTAGGCTTAATTAAATGAACATTAAAATTAGGTATAAAACTAGGTAATAAAAACACTTCATCAAATACTAATGGGGTGTTATATTTTAAAATGCTTATTGAGTGAATGAGCCTTAAATTTCCTTACCAAGAGAAACTATTATTTAAAAACTCTTAATTTGGCCAAACAACACTTTCAATCCAGTCAACATACTTGCTGACTCTAGTATAAACACCGGGGCTATTAGGAGCACCACATCCCCTTCCGAATGATGTTATTCCCACTATGTAGAAGATACATTTGTTGCTTTGTTTTGTTATTTGCAATGGCCCACCTGAATCTCCCTGCAATAAAATATCAATAAACTTCTTGCTCATACCCTGATTACATATATTAAATTTGTCCATTATATTTTTGATATTTGATGTAATACTCACTAATCTTACAGTATAAAATTCTCTATAATGATTAGTAAAATTTGTGATATTAGAAATTCTGAAAACAATGTTTTTGCTAATGGTTCAAATTTTAATGAAGTCATAATGATTTGTTTACCTGGCAAGTGTCTTTGCCACCATCCAATTCTCCTGCACACATCTGTGTATCTACAATTCCATTTCTCAATCTTCTTCTATTAATCTGATCAACGTATAAGGGAGCGCATTGCCTATTATCAATAATTTTCAGTACTACTTTCAGTAGGTCATCACTTCTGCTCTCAGCTGTACAATTAAAACATATTAATTATTATTAAAGAAAGTACTATATTTAAAAAATAAGTTTCAATTCTAAAGCAAAAACAAATGCTCAAGTATTTGGAAATACGTATTTAAATGATAATAATATTCTTCCCTTTGATAGTATAATGCCAGCCCAGTTGCTCATATATAATCAAAAATTCCAAATTAAAAATAGAATTAGTATCAAAGTGACTGATGAAATATTATTTACTGTATGTTTGAGAAAATTCTTTACTATCATTGCTGTGTGATTGTCAATTTGAAATGTATAACCCGAGTTAATTATGAATTAGTAAATGAGGTAACTTCAGTGATCGTAACTATGTTTCCTGTAGTATCAATTTACTAACAATAATATTTTTTCATGTTTGAATGAAAGGTAATTGAATAGAATTGTCCGAGAATGAGATTAATAAAATATTATATACATATAAAGATGCTTTTATGAATATAAATCACAATTGTACATTTGTATACATACATATGTTATTTTTGCAGTTCGTAGTAAATAATTATACCGGCGGCGATATTAAAATGTTTATTATAAAAATTTTTATCAAAAAGGTTATTCCCTTTTCCTAAATTCATTATATATAAGACTTTTTTCCTTTAAGAAGTGATGAACGTATTTGTATCCAATAACCGTACTTTAAATGTATTTTGAAAATTTTTTGATAACACTAGCCTGTTTTTAAACAAAAATTTAATTTTATATATGTATTTAATTTTTAGCTTTTTAAGACAGTCATTGGTATGATTATTTTCAAATTTAGGACTAACGATGCAGAAGCATATTTATCTTTGAAATATTTATTGCAAAAAATTATTGTTACTTTCTTACCATAGTCTATCTTTCCCCAACCAGTAGCAATTGAACTATCTGTGTCGAACTCGTCATTGGCCCATAAACAAGAAGGTCTGATCGAATTGGAAAGACTACAGAATAGAAAAAAAAATTAACAATACTAAATTATATGCAAAATAGTTAATTGAATAATATACTTGTTTTTAAGCGGCTTGGCCATATTTATTTGAATTAATGTGCCGTTAGCATACAGAATTTTCTTTCCAAATGCAATTTTAAATCAAAATCGGACCACAAGTGCAATAGGTCCGATTATATGAAAATTGATTGTGAAATTAACTACCTTGTCAAGAAGTCAAGAATCTTGTAATGTGGAGTAGAAAATTTATTAAAATAGGATTTCAGAAATTATGTCGTATTCTGCGTAAAAATACTGAATCGAATACAATATAAAAAGTTAGTATAGTATTATATATAAAATGAATATATAGATCGATAAATGCTCTAAGAACGCGAGGCCAATAAACAAACTTGTAGATTTTGTAAACCGTGTGGATTTAAAAGCAATAAAAAAAACTTTTTATAAGAATTACCTAACTGGATACCGCAGTTTAACTAGTGCAATATCATTATATTTAGATGGATAATGATAACTAGGATGAGTGATGACGGAATCGACTGGAACATCAATGGGATCGGCCCCATCGTCCGAATGTTTTAAGTTATGTTCCCCAAGTCGAACGATATCAGGTTGCTCACTAAAAATAAAATAAACATTTAAATATTGTTGATTTTTGTTGGATATAAGTGCTTTCTTTAGTTATATATGCATTGGCGATTTTGATCACTACATATAATGTATGTAAGAAATTAAGGTAAATAAGTGTCTTATTTTTTTATAGTAAAAAGAAATTACAAATATCATAAGATCCGTATTTATCCATAGATTTTTAGTATAACACAAAAAATAACAATATTTTTAAATATCATAAATCAAAAGCATTTGTAAATTTTGCTACTTTTAAACACGAAAAATTCATATCATCTCATTTTAACCCTCTCGCTACGAGCGTCGTCTATAGGCGACAGCCGCATGTTGACCTGCGCGTGTACGGCTGTTGCCTATAGACGACATCCAGTGTCGTTTTTCTTCGAGATTTATAACTGAAAATGAGTTAAATTATTGAGAGTTCTAATTTGTTATTGTAATCTTTAGTTTTTCAATTTTTAATTTTTAAATGCATTTTTATTGATTATAAGTAAGATATGTTGTTTTGCCTAGTACGTTGCTCGCTGTTCCGTGCAGCAGTGTCAGTGTCCTGCGGAAAACTATATGCTGTAGCGAAAGGTTAAATATGAAAATTATATGTTATTATGATAATGTACAAAAAGTAATTAATTTGTTTTGATAAACATGTAATATACATCGGGGTAAAAACGATTAACCTATTCGAGACCGATTGCACACCGTGTATGCAATTGCTTTCCGGGGCTATAAGACCGGTTGCGCACCGTGTGTGCAAAAATTGTAATGAAAAATTATCAGTTATTCTGAGTGATAGAGTCGTCGAGATAAGATTTTTTTTGAATTAATGGTATCAGTATGGTATAGAAAAACAAAATTTAGCGTTGGTTTTAATTCGTGCCGGAACAAAACAAAATATTTTGTTTGGAATTTTGAAATCTACTAATAATTATTTTAAAACCAGTGTGCTGTTTTCTAAGAATGTATTAACAAATATTACTGAAATTAAGTAACATTACTTATGTGCAATGCAAATTTGCTTACGATTTGGTTGATTTTCGTAGTGAACCAGATTTTGAACAATATAAACAAAAAAAATTTTGCTCCTGGGGACCGCTTTCGAAAAAAATCGGGGTCTCGAATGGGTTAAAGAAATCTTCATAGTTACCTATTTACGCTTGCACAATGCGCCGCTGTGAGTACATATTCGGGACTAATTAAAGTGCCTCCGCACCACCAATTTACGGCCCCACTAGTTTCTGTCCATCCGATGGCTGCCTAAGTAATTATATTTATAATTATACACATAAATATACCATCTGTAATATTCATTCACTATTTAAAATTCCTTTTAGTTTTTACCGTTACGTTTGCATTGATTGCACTCAAGCTTTCGCGTTCATAATGCCGTTAACCGCAAATAAAAATATCGAAGAGAATAATTACATACTTCCAAATGTATTCCTGCAATACCATTAAGCATATAATGAAATCAATTGAATCTATATTTAATTTGAAATCGAAATTTACTCTTTAAAATCATTATTATTATTCTGTCTTGATTTAGAATGTATTCAATATTCAATATATTGTATATTGTATTTATTTTTTTAATTAGCATAAGATTTTTGGCGAATATTATTATAATGCGCAATTTGTAATATTGTTTGGTACAGATATTCTAAATATCCCACTCATAATAATCGATTGGTTTAAGATTTATAATTGAATTTTAATAAATCAGGAAAGCATTTATTAACTCTATTTTTATCGTTATATTTGATTAAGAATTTATTAATTCATGACGTGAAACATTATTTGCCGTGCGCGTCATAAACTTGATCTTCTCAATAACCGAAATTCGCATAGTATAATTATATTAATAACATACATATTATATTGTTTAAATAATACTTATTATTGGTTGTATTTTTTATTCAGTAAAGTTGGAAGAATGTAAATCAAAAATAAATTCTTCTGCTTCAGCAAATTATTATCTTGGTTAGATACTTTTCTTACCATATGTGGAAATTCGCCCAATTTTGCGACTTCTCCTCCAACGATCAAAGGAACGCTATTGTAATCACATTTTTCAACTGTAAACGATATTGGATTTGGGTCTGACACCAATGGCAGAACCGTCAATGTTTGTTTTACGGCAGTACTGTACTCATCACATTCTAGAAAAATATATAAAGCTTAGAGTTTTGACTTGTTTTTCTATTAACTTCCCGAATGAGAAGTTTATGTTTGGGCCAGGAAATTCGATTTGCTAATTTTCTCGACATTCGTTCGTCGTTCGTTTTTTTTTGTCGATGTTTTCTCAATGAAGGCAGCATCAATTTATCTATCTGATTAGGTTTTGGCAAAGATTGGCCATAAATAATTCGACAATTCAGAACAAAAGTAAAATAAATTCTTAAATATGTAAATGTATTCTCAATCATTTACATATATGCTTATTGTTATACAGAAAATTCAAATAGATTAAAAACCAGATTTGATATTTTATACTGTGTCAAAGGTCGCGCGATGTATGTTAAATCCATGTTAAACCTAATGTTTCATCGTAAAGAAGTATATTTAGGAAATTAATTTGTGCTTTTGTTGATTGTTTTCAGCGAAGAGAAAATATTAATTTCACTTTTTGAACTTTGTATATGAATTTTAGGAAAATTCTAAATTTGCATATGAATTTTAGGAAAACTGTGATATTTGAATCATTAATAAATAGGTCATTTTTTATATCATTGCTCGACACCTCATCGTTTATTAAATTTTGCAAGTCGGAAAAGGCAAGCGAAAATAGTTCTTATATTATAGTACACTAGAATATGATTACGTTGCTAGCAAAATGTGTGAGTTAATTTTTTGGTGGAAATTATATCTATTATTATACCAAGTTTTGCAAATCGTTGTTGATACAAAAGATAGTCGGAGGCGGTAGTCAAATTTTATTAAAACTTGTTTGGATCCTATAGGCAATCATAATTAGAAATGTAATGTATACATTTAACCAGTTAATTGTGATGACGAGTATACTCATCTCGGAGAAGTGGAGGAATTTTGTATATTGACGAGTATTTTCGTCATGCGAATAATTCTTTGACTATTTATATAATTTTTGAAAAATAACGAAATACTTACTTTGTTCGCTGATCCTTTTGTTGCCTTCGCGGTTAGAATTCCAGTTAGAATTGTATCTCTGTTGGACGCAGCAAACTATCGGTTCATACGTAGAATAACCGCATACATCAGGTCTGATGCCGGTGGTCTGAAGGATGCGGTTTGCAGAAGGACATTGAGTAATCAGGGCGCATTCACCTGCCTCGCCATCATAACTTCTGGTGCAACTATCGCCTATCACTTCAAAATTATAATAAAATTGTCATTTTATTCGGATATTGAGGATGGTGAGCCCGAATAACAGCTATACTCTCACAATCCTGATAACGCCAATTTAATGTTAGCTATGCGTATTACCGGTACTATCTATATTTGCAGCCATGTGTCGTGATAAAACAAAAAAATATTTTTGCACTATAAATGTGGTCGAATGGTTTACCACTGGGAAATCTTATTTTTTTACCATCTCTAACTACAATCCCATTACTTGGAGACATATTGTGATGTATGTGGTAATTAAAAAACAGTGTGTGGTCGAAAAACTATTCGTTTCACACGAGTTAGTTTTGTCAATCAAAATTTTTGAAGTCTTATAAGACAACATTGACGAGCGACATCAAAGGAAAAATTAAATCAAATGTATCATGAACAGAATATACAGCAAACTCATAAAACTAAAGTAAACTAATAAAGGTAAAAGATAAATAAAAATAAATCTAGACCAATGATTTGGTGAATAGGCGATGTCGACTAAATTAGCTGTAATTTTAAGTAACAGGGTCTTTTCTTTTTGAGATTTCTTATAGGACGCGGCAATATTTTGGTGGTTAGATTTATATGAGTTATTTCATTTACTGACAAAATAAGTTGATATTTAGATCCTTGTGAATGCAAAAGATATACTGCACCATGGTGATAAATTTTCATATATTTGCAGAATGGTGCAAATGTTGGTAATTGTAGGATTTTATATTGTAACGGATGTTAGGGTTACAAAGTAACAGTTTTAAAAATAATTTAATGATGTATTTAATTTATTACATTTGTTTTATTACATTTGGCTATACTAAAATGGAGTTTTGGAAAAGTTAAAAATGTTTATTATCTATATGTAGCAGATTTTTAAGTAAATTGAAAAGATGCCTCCAACAATTCTGTATTGATAAAACTAACGTTTTTGCAAACTGATCGTCAGAAAAGTCCATAAATTTATGAAAATTATGAATCATACGTTATCGAAAAACCTAAACAGTGACATAAACATGATTTAAATAATATTAACTTCACAAACAAACAAATTAGATTTTTGGTTAGTGTTGGTTAATGCTTTAATTTTCCCAATTCACTTAAACTTATATACGTGAATTAGTATTCTAGAATTCCATCTTTTTTTCTAGAAAACATATTTCGAGCGTTTATGAGTTTCTTACATTTAGCCTCATGAATGATATGAGGCTAACTAGTGATTAATTCCGACATTATTTGATACTTAAGTAAAAATTCTAAAGCTTATCACTTATCACATTATATATTCAACAATTTTACTATTAAACATTACTAATCAAAGTCTAATAAATTTAGTTCTATAAAAGTATTATTTAAACACCTCGTAGCCATCATAAAGCTTTATCACTGATAACCTTCTTATTATATGATAACCCTGAATTATGCGCCTTATGAAAATATAGATTTAAAATAAATAATATTGCAGTATGAGTATAATTTTGTAATATAATCTGTCACAAATCAATACAAAACATTTTCTTTGACTGTTTTAACATTTAGCTATGTGTTGCATAATTTAAAACGTATGATCTTAAGGCTTGTAAACGTGTAAACTTCTTCCTGTAACTACTTTATGCAATAATAAAAAGATAAAATATGCACAGCTAATTTAATTTAGCTTGAATATATAAGATTTGTTTAAAGTTTTAGGGGTACAATTTTTTTATGTTTTACAAGTTTCTCAAATTGATAAGAATACAAAAATGGCAAATTTATGGCATTGAGTAGTTTTTCACATTCAAACTCAATAATGAACATACGATTTGAAAACTATTCGAATTATATAAAAGATGTTGAGAAAAACATTGGTTTTTAGAAAAAGTCAGAGCGTCTAGTTTTGGTTACTATGGCATCAATAAGTCTTATAACAAAAAAATAAAATGAAAAACAATGTTTCGGTCATAGATAAGTCAATTTAAATATTGCTCGTGAAAGTGCTAAATATGTGTTATGTTAAATTAAGAATATATTCAAGCGATTTTAATAATTCCAATGCAACTTCCTGAATTCGTATCGAATTGTTTGATCGCATAGTATACATTTCCGATGATTTTAATGTTCTCATTGTCAGTGTTAAAATTAGCATAAAATTATATTCATATTTGAATTAAAAATATATTTATAACAGATAAATATAACACTTAGATCCTAATGAATTTTATAAAAAATGCTATACTGTTATAAAATTTATTTAAAATATTTCCAATTTTAATCTTATAGACATTTGTAATAGACACATGTTGATTTAAAAGAAATACGGTTATTTGTATGGAAATACGAAGTACGCGCCCAAAAGCCATTTGCACACAGAATCGCGAATAATGAATACATATAGCTATCGAATTAAAAATATTATTTTTGGGCTTTAAACTGAAAAGATTTTAACTGAAAACTGAACAACTTTCTTATATGAGATCGTACTTCAAATATTTTTTTTCTAATTAACATCGAGTTGATTATGTATTTATCTAAAATACATAATAAATTGAAAGGAAGTAAGCCTGCATTGACACCGCATATCAATTAAATACCGCATATCAAAAGTTAATAGAAAAATAGTGAAAATAAAAAGAAATAAAATAGTAACAATAATAAAAATAAAAGTTATTAAAAATGTTCAATAGTTAAATTTATCATTAATTATTAGTAGCAAATCACATGTAAGTTGTGAATATGCATGGAATAAAATATTTTTATAAAATTTTGATGTTAATTGGACATATTTAAGTTAATAGATATCACGTGAAACTTCATTGAGAAGCATATAATTCAACATTTATAATGAGCACTCATCTAGAAAATTATTTTAAATATATATTTAATTTTTTGTCGTCGGTTTAATATTTAAATAAGAGGTTTTTATGTCGTTGCACCGCCATGTCTTGATATGTTGATACTTTTGGGTTTTTCCAATGGCGTACTAGTACATGTGGCCCATAAATCATTATAAAAATAAAACGATTTAATTATTTGTTTATTTAAGGTCAATAAAACTTCAACAATAAGATCTGTGAATGTATCCTTCAGATACTAATAATGTGTTTCCGAAAACTTAATAGACATTGAAAATAAGTAAGAACAATATATAAAAGAAAAAAATAGTAATTTTGGCAAGTAATTACATTTGTACTATACATTTCGATGTTACTGAATGCCCTCAGGACTGCATTCTTTACTCGAAATTCATAATGGAAATGTGAAGAATTTAAAAATATCACTTTACGTAAGAATCGTTCAGGTTAAAGCCGTGGTTCCCAACCTGAGGGGCGCGACTCCTCAGGAGAGCGCAAGGCTATTGCAAGGGGGGCTTTCAAATGTTTCCAAAATAGAATTTTTAAAAATATAACAAAAAAATTTAAATTATATTAAAAAAAGAAAGTAAAATTATTTTTTATGAATATTTTACATAATATTGCATTTTACATAATTTGTAGTATGATAATATCAGTTGAGTATTTATGAAATACTCACGACTGTTTATTTTATAAGAACCGGGTCCTGGTGCGGAAAAGGTTGGAAACCACTGGGTTAAAGTGACTAGTATCAATTTATAAATGCGTTAATAAAATAAGTCAAAATTTTGAAATATTATTAGGTTTAATTAAATTTTTACACATTCGAGGGTGTTAATTTATTTAAACTATAGGTAAACTTATCTATATATAAATATGTTTATTGTGGATATGCTTACAATTAGATAAACCGCTTGTAAAAAACGGAGTTATAACGACAATTTCATTTGTTTACATTTTCAATATTAAGTGAAGTTTTTCTATTTTAAAATAAAAATGGCGAAAAAAGTCAGTTTTCATTTGAATGTTGAACCTATCCAAAAATTAATAAATTTGATTGTTAAATAATGTCTCTTACTTATTTATTTAAATAAATTTTCATAATTTTTGTATCTCATAATAATAATAAAATAACATCAAATATTAAATACTAATGAAATGATATGGCATAAATATTAAATACTAATAAAAACATTAACAAATTCATTCATGAAAATAACATTCAATGCCTTAATTATTAAATTCACTGCGAAATTTAAATATTTGAGAAATGAATCATAGGAGTATTTAAAATTATTAAGAAATTGTTATTATGAAGTATGTTGAAAAATAACGATGAAGCAATGCATCTATTTATACAATTAGCATTATAAATCAAAGAGCAATACTTACCAGATATCTGAGCATTTATCAGTACAATGTTTTTTACAAACAATAGCGCGCATATTAACAAAAACATTATCACATAAAAACAAGTCAAATGGGAAATTCGACCATTCGCAAAAACAACACTATGCCGATTTAACTTTTTTTTAAATATATCTAAAATTTTAATTAATATTCCACAACACGACACAACTTACAACTTAATTACGTCTCACCTCGCCAATGTCACATTTCAGACTAAACTGAAAGACTTAACAAAACCAGAACTTACGAGGTCTCCACTCAGCTGGATGTAAATGCAAATTATAGCAAAACGATGCGATGTTTATGTTTTTGTTCAATCAGACCTGGTGATATTGATAACGCCCTGTTTTAGCCTGCCAACGTCTTTCCTCAATAGGAAAATAATAAAAAAAAAATCTCTTTTTAATTATTATTAAATTACTATTCATATTCTGTATTAGTATTGCATGCTTTTTTCATTATATTACATACACTGGTATTATTTATTAATTAATTTATTTATTTAACGCCCATGGCAAAAATAGAATACTGAAGATAAAAAATGAAAAAAATTAATGCTTTTAAAAATCACAGACTACTAATTATATTTATATACAACACTTAGAACTATGAACATACAACATTTACAACCATTGTAACAGATTCAGCTAACGATTATAAATTCTCCCATATAAATAATACGTATTATAAATTAAAATTTTATTCCGATTATTTAACTGATTAAAATTATAATTAGTTATTTATATTGTCATTTGTTCTGTTGCCTGATTAAGCATACAAATTTTACACGATTTAATATCACTTTCCACGTTACATTAACACGTTTGATGTATACTCGTGATAATTGT
The DNA here is from genome assembly GCF_003426905.1 of Ctenocephalides felis. Classification (NCBI taxonomy): domain Eukaryota; kingdom Metazoa; phylum Arthropoda; class Insecta; order Siphonaptera; family Pulicidae; genus Ctenocephalides; species Ctenocephalides felis. The sequence continues at coordinate 44,077,733 of NW_020538040.1, read as the reverse complement.
TATTAATAATTCATTTTTTATTACAACATTATATTTCATTATAAAAATATAAATATATTAATAGTAAAGTTAAAAGTTTTTTTCCAGGAACATGCGCCTTGCGCAAAGGATTTCTGATTCCTTTTCCAGGTTAATTTCACACGTAGAATCTTACCTTCCGCCGATTCTTTAATTTTTAGAAATTAATTATGTCTAATTTTTGAACCCGATATGATTGATATCATAAATATCATAATTGTTAATTTGGTGTAACTACAAAGATATTGAGTTGCTTTAAAAGAAATCAGATGATATTTTCAGATACCTAAATAGGTGATCAAATTGGATGATGAACAACGACCAGAATTGGCAAATAGCAATAAAATTTTATTCTATTTCGATAATACAAGGTCTCACATATCTTTGGTATCTTGGAGCAACTTAGGGGCCATCCATTAAACACGTGATCGTTTTTAAACATTTTTAAGCCCCCTTTTCTCTTTGGTGATACGTGGTGATATTCAATCGCTCCTCTTTCAATCAACAACACGTGTAATAATAGTACCTACAAAAATCGTAAACTTTTTGAAAAAAAATATAAAAAATAAATACACATGTGATCTAAATAGACTTCACCTCCCCCATCTGATATTTCGTGATTTTTTGTCAAACCTTTCAAACTCACGTGATTTGGACGGCTCCTTATTGGAACTGACATAGAGAGAAAATATGAAAAATTGATTGATTATAGTTCCTTTTAAAAAAAATGTTTTATGTTGCACCCAATTACTTTCTTGCCAAACTATTATTATCACTTTTATCTTGCAATTTAAGTTGTAATAATTTTGTTCTAAATGAGTACATATTTCGCAATTATTTTTGCCAGTAGGCTTGCTCGTAGGTAAGCGGTTAAGAGCGATGGGACTTGTTTCAGAGGTCCCGGGTTCGATACCCACTTCGAGCAGCCTGTTGTCAGGCAGCAGTGACAACGATTTTCACTTGAAAATATAGATAGCAATATGTTTCCAAGTGCAAATAGCCCTTAATCCGGCATTGCTGCACCAATAAAATGTCAGCCCTATTAGATTAATTCTAGTAACAAAAATCATCAAATATGGATGTATTAACCATTGGGTTACCTTCTAAAAAAATACGAAGGAAGGAGAAGTTTCAGCCCAACAGCTCATAGGACGTAAGGTTCTGATTGCTATTCAAAAATGATAAAAAAAAATCTACCAGTTGAGTTATGGTAATGCTGAATTTAGTGTAAGTATTAAATTATTGATATTAGTAATATATTTGAATGTTTTTATTATTTTAATATTTATTAAATCAGAAATAATATTTTATTATGGAAATATACTCATTTATGCTGAAGATAAATCAATATTTTTCCCTTATTTACAAATTTAAAAATTGTCGATCTTATTTATACTATCCTAAGTAAATAGAAGAACGTTTCAAAATATACATATATTGAGTAGAAATTATTAGATATATATTTTATATAAATAAATGTTTAACATAAAATGCTTAGATATGATTACAAAATTTGTGTTACAAAACAGTCGATTGTAAATTTACATAATTGAATAAATACGTAAACAAGTGGTGTATGGCATCGTGCCTTAAGCCAAATTGCTGGAACTTCTCGTACCGTAATGAAAAATTCGAGAAATATTAAATGTTTTCAATTAGATTATTATAAATACTGTAACTTGTTTGTTTACAGAAAAGTAAATAAACAAAACTTAAACAATCGAATTTAAAATGAAGGGCTTTGTATAATATTTATAAGAATTATATAAAGTGAAGTGCAATGTTAAAACTATTTATTTAAAGTATTTAATTGAGCTTTAGAACTATAGCTAGAAAAAAAATCAAATCCGAATTAATTTCGATATTAAAAAAAAAAAATTTTAAATTAAAAAAATGTTTTTTTTCCTAAATCAATAATTTCGTCAACACAAGCAGAAAGTTTTTTGAATCATTCAAATCGGATGCTCTCTCAAAAACTGCCATTTTTTGCACATTTAGCTCCGTATCTTCGAAACGGTTGGACCTGCCTTTGCCAAAAACTAACCATCACTTCCCCCATCATTACAAACTGAATGTTTTTTAGATCATTCAAATCGGATGCTCCGTTCTTTCATAATCTCGATTCTATTTTCTGCACTCTTTGCTGCGTATCTTGCTGCCTTTGCCAAAAACTAATCAGCACGTCTCCCTATCAATAGGAATCGAATGCTTTTTGAACGAAAGAGTGCGGACATACAAAACACACACACATCCATTTTTCTGAGGTATGCCAGAAACCTTCATAACTACTGCTGAACTAAATGTGATCAAAATATCTTAATATTTAGTATGGAAAATAATCTAATTTTAACTAATATTTAACATTTCTTAGCATATATATAAAATTTATTTCTTTCATAATTAAGAAAATCATTCAAATTTATGTTGCTCTATCTATTGGCAGCATTCTTACTACTCACTTCGAATATGACATATACAACAAAAAACATTAATATCTTGTTTGTATCGGTCTCTACGTTTATTTGTTGCCAATTTGTTTCATTAATGCATGTCGGCGAAAACAAATGTTTGTGCAAATTTTGTTTGTTTAATGAATATTTTATAAAGTGATCTTAAATTAGTTAAATTTATTTTTTTATTAATTTTTGTTTCACTTTAAAAGTTTAAATTATACTGCATCTTAACGTAAGTATTTTGTGTTTCAATTATAACCCCAAAAATATATAAAACAAAGTTTGTTTTATATATATTATTATATATATATATATATATATAATATTATATATATATATATATAATATATATAAAAAATTATAACTAACAGAATAAAATGTTAAAATATGTATTAATGAATATTAAAATGAAATTAGGCAAGCACAAGTAAATCTTGAAAATCGTTAGGAAAATATGAATATACACAAAAAACAAATAAAGTCGAGATGAGTCATATCAAGAAGTAAATGCAGGCTAGATAATTGAAATTTTCTAATGATTTAATTTAGTTTTTTTAATAAAACAGATATTTATAGAATTGCTTTCATCATGTGCTAAAATAATTAGACTGTAAATTTCTTTCAATCTTTCCATAACAATAAATTGTATTTACATATCAAAGTCTTATGTAGATCTTTACAAAAGAATTTAAGTTAATATATTAATTACAGCATGAGTGACAATCTAGGTGACTTGGAATATATACTGCCTCGGATTACTACTGATGATTTACGGGAATTGAACTTGTAAGTAATACATCAAAACTTTAACATATGTAAAGATTTTAAATATACAGTAGAAACTTGATTATCTGGACCTCAGTTATACGGATTCGCGATTATCCAGACTCCCCACAACCAATTTATATGTATGTACATACCTGCAATTCGAATTTTTGCATGAATAATGCTACAGTTTGTATGTATGTAATGCAATCTATGAAAATATATATGTACATACATAGGGAAATGTTAATTTCTTATAAACGTTTTTGTTGATATCTGTGCATGTAATTGTTATTTTTGATAAATATACATCATTATTCTTCATACATTGGATACGGATGCCTATTGACAACAATTAGTCCGGTTAATCGAGGTTCTACTGTATTTGAATTTGCTAAATAAATGATACAGTCAACTGTTTAGCCATAGATATTTGAAAAGTACTCATTTGCTATCTAGTACTTTAACTCCCCATATTAAAAGTAAATAGAATTTCTGTTTTTTTTAATAATTTGTGTGTTTTATCAATTGCAATGATCAAACTCGAAACATGTTGAAGTCTGTTTTTTTTTTTTAAATATAATTTAGTTTTTCTTTTTAATATCTGGATTTATTGTTTATTAAATGAAACATCTTCTGACTTTAAATTATTAAATTATTAAATGTATGAATATACTGAAAGTATGTAATATGTTCATTTTATTTCAATTACATAATTTTGAACATATGTACTTATAATTAGCATAAATCATGTTTTCATAAAGAATATGATTTTTTATATGTGATGCAAGAACACTCTGTTATTGCTAGAGAAATTTTGGCTTGCGGTTTATTTTTTTTATTGACTAATCTTCCTTGTGCAAAAAGGTTTGAGATTTTTAAAAAATAATATATATAAATTTATTTCTGTTTATATATTTTTTTATCTTATCCATATTTATATTTTGTGCATGACTTGTTAGAAATTTTATTCTGAAAATGATTTTTATTTGCAACAAATAGAAGTCAGCTAATTTTATAAATGATTGAGAATTCAAGAAAAATGAAATAGTTTACTATAATTTTTAATTATAGAGAAATTAATTATATTCTTTTTATTCTCAGGGATTTAAATTCATGGTCTGATAGCAATGTAAGTATTAGAGTTCTTTCTTATTTTATTGTAATTTTGATATAATCACTATTGTTAAAAATTTAATTGCAATAAATATAGAATTAAAATATGCCTATTAAGTGTATATTTTTTTAAAAACAAATTAGACATTTTTCAAATCATTAGTGATTTTTTGTATAAGATATAAAACAAACATTTATTAGCAGACTGAACTTCCATTTCTGGCCATACCACCTGATTCAGATCCAGCACAGCGGGATATTAAAACTGAGCCGTCTAGTCATTCCTCTGCAGAATATGATGGTTTTTCTACCATGGTAATTATTTTCATTATTTTTCTTATAGTCTTATTTAATTTACGATACATATCAAATTAAGTAATTTTGGTATAGCAGATTGTTCTGGATACTTGTAATTGCATTTTTTTATAAATGTTTTCTGAATTTAATAGGCGCTACAGAATATGAATTCAGCTGCCATTCAACATTCAGTACAAACTGTTCCCAGTAACAAGGACTTTGCTGGGGATTACAACTTTGATCTCAAAGTAGCATGTAGCAAACTTGGACAACAAAAACCTCAAGTTACTGTAAGTAATTCTTAAAAATAATCTATGGTATTGAACTTGTATTAAGGACAAGTGGTTACTAGTAGAATACGTACATCGACCTTTTGTACATGATTGAATTATATTATATTTTGTTATTTTATCAAAAAAAAAGTCTCTTAAAATAATATTATTTTTTAAAAATGTTTTCAGTACTCTCAAAAACTGAATAAGGCTTTTATCAACATGGGACATACACTGCCAATAGATTTTTTTGGAACCCTATGATCCCTGGATGTTTGTAAGAGCAACAATGCTGTATTCTAGCCCTCATGATGCTCCGAATCTGGTTATGAGATGTAAAAATCATAAGACTATGAAATCAAGCGATAGTGAGTATATTTAATATTCATTTTGATTTTATAAATTATAATTATATATTTATTTATATTAATTTTATTTATATTTTATTTATATTAATTTTAATTATATATTATAATTAGTAGTTTATTTTGATGTTGTGATACATCCCAAAAAGGCAAAGATTTATAATTAATACTTAATTCCAAAATGTTTTGATATACAATTTAATATCATAATTGAAATTATATATATTAATAAATCGTTATTTCAGATTTAGATGATTTCAATAATTCTGATCATGTTTTGTTGTGCAAGTCAGTGGGAGCTCAGTACTTTGGTTCAGTTGATTCTAATACACATTTGAATGTGACAGTGCCGTTAGGCAATGTGCAGACAGGTGATTGTTCTGTGAGAGTATTATATGAATTTGCTTGCAAGCATTCTTGTGTCAGTGGCATGAATCGACGCAGTGTTGAGTGCGTTTTTACCTTAGAGAATTTGGAGTAAGTATTTTCTTAATTGAAAAATTTATTTTTACAAACTGAAATTGAATTCTTTTCTAAAATAATATTTATGACAATATGTAAGGTATTGTCTTAGATAAGAGAAGAGTGTCTATAGTAATTAATACTTCACTTATTCTTGTGAATAAACAAAATGATAATATTTTGGTTAATTATCTTGGTTTCTAACAATAACTATAGCCAAATAATTATTCAATATATGTATGTATATTTTCACTGTTAAGTTTAATTACTATATTGTTATAAATATTTTCTCATTAAAATGTTTCCTTATTAATAATTATTTTTATATGTAAAAGTGGATGATTACATGTCACATATATCTGAAAATAATATGTGATAGTTGTACTTCTAAAATAAAAAGAATAATAAACATATTGTCAAGAAGTTGACATTCTGTTATTAATGGTGGTTATTGAATTTATATGTTAATTAAAGTGAAAGGCTATAGAAATTTTAGACTTAGCTTGAATTTTTTTATTATACAGTTATATATTTCAGTGACTTAAAATGATATGTATGAGTATAAGAATTTTTCTCTTTCTCTAGTGACAGAAGATAGTACTAAAAATCATGATATAATATTTATATTATTTTTCAGTGGACAAATACTTGGTCGAAGGAAAATTGGCATCAGAGTATGTAGT
>NW_020538040.1:44051565-44070302 GCF_003426905.1 Ctenocephalides felis | reverse complement strand
AGTGGTGTATGGCATCGTGCCTTAAGCCAAATGGCTGGAACTTCTCGTACCGTAATGAAAAATTCGAGAAATATTAAATGTTTTCAATTAGATTATTATAAATACTGTAACTTGTTTGTTTACAGAAAAGTAATAAACAAAACTTAAACATCGAATTTAAAATGAAGGGCTTTGTATAATATTTATAAGAATTATATAAAGTGAAGTGCAATGTTAAAACTATTTATTTAAAGTATTTAATTGAGCTTTAGAACTATAGCTAGAAAAAAATCAAATCCGAATTAATTTCGATATTAAAAAAAAAAATTTTAAATTAAAAAAATGTTTTTTTTCCTAAAATCAATAATTTCGTCAACACAAGCAGAAAGTTTTTTGAATCATTCAAATCGGATGCTCTCTCAAAAACTGCCATTTTTTGCACATTTAGCTCCGTATCTTCGAAACGGTTGGACCTGCCTTTGCCAAAAACTAACCATCACTTCCCCCATCATTACAAACTGAATGTTTTTTAGATCATTCAAATCGGATGCTCCGTTCTTTCATAATCTCGATTTCTATTTTCTGCACTCTTTGCTGCGTATCTTTGCTGCCTTTGCCAAAAACTAATCAGCACGTCTCCCTATCAATAGGAATCGAATGCTTTTTGAACGAAAGAGTGCGGACATACAAAACACACACACATCCATTTTTTCTGAGGTATGCCAGAAACCTTCATAACTACTGCTGAACTAAATGTGATCAAAATCTATCTTAATATTTAGTATGGAAAATAATCTCATTTTAACTAATATTTAACATTTCTTTAGCATATATATAAAATTTATTTCTTTCATAATTAAGAAAATCATTCAAATTTATGTTGCTCTATCTATTGGCAGCATTTCTTACTACTCACTTCGAATATGACATATACAACATAAAACATTAATATCTTGTTTGTATCGGTCTCTACGTTTATTTGTTGCCAATTTGTTTCATTAATGCATGTCGGCGAAACAAATGTTTGTGCAAATTTTTGTTTGTTTAATGAATATTTTATAAAGTGATCTTAAATTAGTTAAATTTATTTTTTTAATTAATTTTTTGTTTCACTTTAAAAGTTTAAATTATACTGCATCTTAACGTAAGTATTTTGTGTTTCAATTATAACCCCAAAAATATATAAAACAAAGTTTGTTTTATATATATTTATATATATATATATATATATATATATATATATATAATATATAATATAATATAATATAAAAAATTATAACATAACAGATAAAATGTTAAAATATGTATTAATGAATATTAAAATGAAATTAGGCAAGCACAACTAAATCTTGAAAATCGTTAGGAAAATATGAATATACACAAAAAACAAATATAAAGTCGAGATGAGTCATATCAAGAAGTAAAATGCAGGCTAGATAATTGAAATTTTCTAATGATTTAATTTAGTTTTTTTAATAAAACAGATATTTATAGAATTGCTTTTCATCATGTGCTAAAATAATTAGACTGTAAATTTCTTTCAATCTTTCCAATAACAATAAATTGTATTTACATATCAAAGTCTTATGTAGATCTTTACAAAAGAATTTAAGTTAATATATTAATTACAGCATGAGTGACAATCTAGGTGACTTGGAATATATACTGCCTCGGATTACTACTGATGATTTACGGGAATTGAACTTGTAAGTAATACATCAAAACTTTAACATATGTAAAGATTTTAAATATACAGTAGAAACTTGATTATCTGGACCTCAGTTATACGGATTCGCGATTATCCAGACTCCCAACCACAACCAATTTATATGTATGTACCTGCAATTCGAATTTTTGCATGAATAATGCTACAGTTTGTATGTATGTAATGCAATCTATGAAAATATATATGTACATACATAGGGAAATGTTAATTTCTTATTAAACGTTTTGTTGATATCTGTGCATGTAATTGTTATTTTTGATAAATGTACATCATTATTCTTCATACATTGGATTATCCGGATGCCTATTGACAACAATTAGTCCGGTTAATCGAGGTTCTACTGTATTTGAATTTGCTAAATAAATGATACAGTCAACTGTTTAGCCATAGATATTTGAAAAGTACTCATTTGCTATCTAGTACTTTAACTCCCCATATTAATAAGTAAATAGAATTTCTGTTTTTTTTAATAATTTGTGTGTTTTATCAATTGAGCAAAGGTCAAACTCGAAACATGTTCAAGTCTGTTTTTTTTTTTAAATATCTTGATTTAATATCTGGATTATTGTTTATTAAATGAAACATCTTCTGACTTTAAATTAATGTATGAATATACTGAAAGTATGTAATATGTTCATTTTATTTCAATTACATAATTTTGAACATATGTACTTATAATTAGCATAAATCATGTTTTCATAAAGAATATGATTTTTTAATATGTGATGCAAGAACACTCTGTTATTGCTAGAGAAAATTTTGGCTTGCGGTTTATTTTTTTTATTGACTAATCTTCCTTGTGCAAACAAGGTTTGAGATTTTTAAAAAAATATATATAAAATTTATTTCTGTTTTATATATTTTTTTATCTTATCCATATTTATATTTTGTGCATGACTTGTTAGAAATTTTATTCTGAAAATGATTTTTATTTGCAACAAATAGAAGTCAGCTAATTTTATAAATGATTGAGAATTCAAGAAAAATGAAATAGTTTACTATAAATTTTTAATTATAGAGAAATTAATTATATTCTTTTTATTCTCAGGGATTTAAATTCATGGTCTGATAGCAATGTAAGTATTAGAGTTCTTTCTTATTTTATTGTAATTTTGATATAATCACTATTGTTAAAATTTAATTGCAATAAATATAGAATTAAAATATGCCTATTAAGTGTATATTTTTTTAAAAACAAATTAGACATTTTTCAAATCATTAGTGATTTTTTGTATAAGATATAAAACAAACATTTATTAGCAGACTGAACTTCCATTTCTGGCCATACCACCTGATTCAGATCCAGCACAGCGGGATATTAAAACTGAGCCGTCTAGTCATTCCTCTGCAGAATATGATGGTTTTTCTACCATGGTAATTATTTTCATTATTTTTCTTATAGTCTTATTTAATTTACGATACATATCAAATTAAGTAATTTTGGTATAGCAGATTGTTCTGGATACTTGTAATTGCATTTTGTTTATAAATGTTTTTCTGAATTTAATAGTCGCTACAGAATATGAATTCAGCTGCCATTCAACATTCAGTACAAACTGTTCCCAGTAACAAGGATTTTGCTGGGGATTACAACTTTGATCTCAAAGTAGCATGTAGCAAACTTGGACAACAGAAACCTCAAGTTACTGTAAGTAATTCTTAAAAATGATCTATGGTATTGAACTTGTATTAAGGACAAGTGGTTACTAGTAGAATACGTATATCGACCCTTTTGTACATCATTAAATTATATGATATTTTGTTATTTTATCAAAAAAAAGTCTCTTAAAATAATAGTGTTTCTTAAAAATGTTTTTAGTACTCTCAAAAACTGAATAAGGCTTTTATCAACATGGGACATACACTGCCAATAGATTTTTTCTGGAACCCTATGATCCCTGGATTGTTTGTAAGAGCAACAATGCTGTATTCTAGCCCTCATGATGCTCCGAATCTGGTTATGAGATGTAAAAATCATAAGACTATGAAATCAAGTGATAGTGAGTATTATTTAATATTCATTTTGATTTTATAAATTATAATTATATATTTTATTTATATTAATTTTATTTATATATTTTATTTATATTAATTTTAATTATATATTATAATTAGTAGTTAATTTTGATGTTGTGATACATCCCAAAAAAGGCAAAGATTTATAAATTAATACTTAATTCCAAAAAGTTTTGATATACAATTTAATATCATAATTGAAATTATATATATTAATAAATCGTTATTTCAGATTTAGATGATTTCAATAATTCTGATCATGTTTTGTTGTGCAAGTCAGTGGGAGCTCAGTACTTTGGTTCAGTTGATTCTAATACACATTTGAATGTGACAGTGCCGTTAGGCAATGTGCAGACAGGTGATTCTTCTGTGAGAGTATTATATGAATTTGCTTGCAAGCATTCTTGTGTCAGTGGCATGAATCGACGCAGTGTTGAGTGCGTTTTTACCTTAGAGAATTTGGAGTAAGTATTTTCTTAATTGAAAAATTTATTTTTACAAACTGAAATTGAATTCTTTTCTAAAATAATATTTATGACAATATGTAAGGTATTGTCTTAGATAAGAGAAGAGTGTCTATAGTAATTAATACTCCACTTATTCTTGTGAATAAACAAAATGATAATATTTTGGTTACATTATCTTGGTTTCTAACAATAACTATAGCCAAATAATTATTCAATATATGTATGTATATTTTCACTGTTAAGTTTAATTACTATATTGTTATAAATATTTTCTCATTAAAATTTGTTTCCTTATTAATAATTATTTTTATATGTAAAAGTGGGATGATTACAATGTCACATATATCTGAAAATAATATGTGATAGTTGTACTTCTAAAATAATAAAGAATAATAAACATATTGTCAAGAAGTTGACATTCTGTTTATTAATGTTGTTATTGAATTATATGTTAATTAAAGTGAAAGGCTATAGAAATTTTAGACTTAGCTTGAATTTTTTTTATTATACAGTTATATATTTCAGTGACTTAAAATGATATGTATGAGTATAAGAATTTTTCTCTTTCTCTAGTGACAGAAGATAGTACTAAAAATCATGATATAATATTTTATATTTATTTTTTCAGTGGACAAATACTTGGTCGAAGGAAAATTGGCATCAGAGTATGTAGTTGCCCAAAACGAGATATGAACAAAGAGGAGGAACATGATAACAAACCAAGTGGAAAACGAAAAATTAAGCAATGTTCTGATGAAGAACCTCTGCCAATTGAAATTGCCAAAAAGAGTAAAGACTCTGGGCCGTTGGACGCAACATACTATGATCTTCCACCTGTGAGTCTTTATTGTATTAATGTTTTTATATACTCTTATAATTTTTATAATATTGGTTAACTACTGTGGAAACATCCCTTTTCTACATAAATATTATTTCAATTTAATTGAAGATCAATTTGAAACTATATTTCATGTTACGGTGAAATTTTGTAAACTATTATTTATGACTTATTACTTTTAATATTTACTTGTAATATAAGTAAAACAAAAGTTTTTAACAACATTGATTGAACACCGAATTGATTATAGTGGCATAATCTTTTCTGCAAATTGTTTTAGCATTTTGTAGAATGTTTCTAAATATTTTAAAAAAATTTTTAGGTCATGGGTAAAAAGAATTATGCAACGACAGTGCAATTAATATTTGGTATTTTAAGTGGTGCAATGGTTCGTTCTTCGCCCGAAGATCAACTAAAACTGCAGCCTTGTGTTGCGGAATATGAAAGACTGGTGAATGAACTTGAAAGTAAGTGTAGAAATTTTAAACATTTTTAATAATGAATTTATTATATGCATTTATTTATTTATTTACAGAAAAAACATGAACCAAGGATGAATGTTTTGGTTTAAACATGTTCACCAATTTATATTTCTATGACCCAGTTATATTAGTATGTATAGTTGTATTTCGATAATTTTAGTTATATTACATATAATAATTATATGTAACTGCAAGCAAATGAATTTAAAAATCATAGTTTTAATTTACAGGTTTTGTCATAGATATTTTATATTAATTAATTTGGAACTGCAGGTCATTGATATTTTCAAAACTCAGACTATAACATGTTTTTTGTAATACTTTGCATTACTTAAAATATGATAGTCATTTTTAAAACTTAATAAAAATTAGACTATAAGATAAATTAAAAAAAGAAATTCTGTGCTGTGACAAAACTATGTATGTTTAGTGGATAATGTGCCTAAAATTAAAAATATTAATTGAATGTTTTTTATATGAAATATTATTAGTTATTTGGTGCAATACTAGCACGAAGGAAATAGGTGATGGTTTATATAACATTAAATGTAGAATAAGTTATACCTAATTCTAAGAAAGATATATGTTAATTAAAAAAAAATTGATTCAATTTAATTGTGTCACATTCTTTAGATTTCAGGATGAAAAATATATTTAGTAATTATAAATATTAACTGCTTGATCGAAAATTCAAAACGTTTCGTTGGAATTGTTACTTCACAATATCAAACTATAAGCTATCAATGACAAACTATAGGATTTTAACCTATATGACTATAATGACGCCAATTAGAAAGGCTGTTGCAAGAGGAGCATGCAGTTGTTTTCATACAATAATATTTTTTAGAACAAACCAAAAAAGTTGAATTAGAACCCATAGAATGAATACATAAATTATTATTATGTATATTTTTACGCAATAATGATATTTTGTAGCTGATTAAATAAATTATAATATTAAAAACGGAGGTAAGGGGCTCAAAGTATGAAATCGTTGCAAATCACTTTTTTAGACGCTTATTGATATACTACATAACTGCAATTATGAAGCAAAAAACTCTTTGTTTTGCAAAGCAACCAGTTTGTAATTACATAGTTATATTACAACTTCAATGGAAACAATAATCAACCATATTTAATGCATATGCTTTAAGAGTATATTTTTAACTTCCCGTAGGGTAAGTTATAGTAATGGGCCAAAAATGAAAATTTTTGCATATCTTTACGTTTTGAAGGTTTCTGAACATTTTGGCATACCTCAGAAAAAATGGATGTGTGTGTTTTGTGTGTCCCCATTTTTTCGTTCACGTTTTTGGGCGCACGGATCAACCGATTTAAATGGTTCGATTCCTATTGATAGGGAGATGTGCTGATTAGTTTTTGGCAAAGGTAGGTTCAGCCGTTACGGAGATACGAAACAAAGAGTGCAGAAAATAGAAATCGAGTATTTGAGAGAACGGAGTATCCAATTTGAATGATCCAAAAAAAAACATTCAATTTGTAATGATCGGGAGAAGTGATGATTAGTTTTTGGAAAAAGCTGGTCCAGTCATTTCGAAGATACAGATCTAAATGTACAAAACATGATTTATAATATTCTGTTTGAAAACATTTAATATTCCTCGAACAAATTTTGTTACGATACGAAAAGTTCCAGCAATTTGCCTTAAGGCACGATGCCATACACCACTAGTTTTTTTTAATTTCCAAAAAAAACTTTGGAATTTGAATATTGAAATAAATTCATCAAATATTTTATTACAGCACGGAAAGTTCCTGCAATTTGCCTTAAGGCACGATTCATTCATACCATTAGTTCAGGTCATTATTATGAATTCAATAAATTTTTATATTGTCTAGGGCAGAGGTAGGCAACGGCCATGGCGCCCCCGATCGACTTTAGATGCGCCCTCGATTAATGTAAATGTATGATAACCTTAGCATAAATCAATTTCACATTTTCCAAATATAAGGCATATTGTTGAAAGTCTAAAAATTAATATAAAAAATTTTACAACTACATCATATTTAGAAGTTATAGACAAATTGGCAGAAGAGTTTTGTTCAAGATTTCAAGATTTCGCGCACTAAAACTTGTTCTAGGTTTTTTTATAAACCCATTTAAAGTTGCCGAAGATGATCATCTTATGCAAAGTGTTTCAGTGTATTTCGAAATTAGTAATATCGAAGATGTGGAGTTGGAAATAATAAACTTGCAAAATGATATTATTGTAAAAGCACATAGTAATGATAAAATGTTTTGGAAGTCGATGAAAATCCTATTTTAAGGAAATGTGCGCTAACAATTTACTCCCTAGACAATATTAGAATACCTCGTGATTTATTCTTTGTGCAACAACATATAATTGCGAGTCTTTGTTTTCAAATATGAAATATTTGAAATCAAAATACCGAACAAAGTTAAATGGCACATATTAGGTTGTCAAATATCTCCCTTCCGCCTTTTTGTATTATAAACTAAGAGCAAAAAAGCAAAAGGGAGATATTTGACAACCTAATATTTAAATAACTGTTTGCGGACAGGGAGCTCTAATTATATTCCCGATTATAAAAAAATAGCTGAAAATACGGACACACAAGTTCCACACTAAATTATATGTATATAATTAAGTATTATTGAATCATACTCTTCTTTTATCGATGTACTGAATGTTCGTAATGTATATATATTATATTATACTAAGAGAATAAAGTTATAAAAAATCAAAACAGGTTGCCGACCCCTGGTCTAGGGTTCAGGTTTTCTTTGGCTGTATTACGTATACAAACCGTATCTAGAATTAAGGGTTTGTTAACATGCTGTACATGTGCTGCCACCTCAAACCTTCAAATTATAATGAAGTAACGCCAGAAGTATTTTGTACTAGTTTGTTTGTGATCGTTTGCGGTTCTAAATCTCGCTAATATTCTGTTTATGGATACTGCTGGCCCTCACATTTGACATTTGGAACGGTAAGATGCAAATGTTTTCTTTTGTTTTTTGTTATTTTTTAATGTGATAGAATTAAATCGGTTTGTCAGAATATTATGAAACAAAAATATAAGTTTTGTAGAAGTTATTGTGAAGCATGTATTAAAGTAAAATTGCCATAAGAAA
This sequence comes from Ctenocephalides felis, assembly GCF_003426905.1. Classification (NCBI taxonomy): domain Eukaryota; kingdom Metazoa; phylum Arthropoda; class Insecta; order Siphonaptera; family Pulicidae; genus Ctenocephalides; species Ctenocephalides felis. Next base: position 44,061,676 of record NW_020538040.1, on the reverse strand, counting down.
AAAATCCTAAATTTGCATATTGAATTGAAACATGTTGAATGCCCGCACAGCTTTATACGTGTCTTTAACGGCGATAATAATTTTTTACATCACGACATTTCGAGAAACTTATGGAATAATTAAATATGTGAAAACCAAATTTCTAACTAATAACAATCAAGAGGCGTCGGAAGATGTTTTACTACTTTCTGAACATGAATTATTAAGATATGACGGTGACAGCGGTTCGAAAGGTTTATACCTTTCGATTTTAGGGCTCGTGTTCGATGTTGAAAAAGGTAGGAAACACTATGGACCTGGTGGCAGTTACCACGTATTTGCCGGGCGAGATGTTTCGAAATCCTTTATAACAGGAGAGTTTGAAAGCGACCAAATTGACAATGATGTCCTGACATTAGATGACAAAGAAATCATAAGTCTTAAACAATGGTTAGCTTTCTATTTTAAAGAATACAAATATGTGGGAAAATTGATTGGCCAGTTTTATGATAGTAATGGACACAAAACAGATTATTTAAAGCGGTTTGAAGATAAGATCATTCAGGCAGAGCGGAATGAGAAGGAGAATAAAAAGATTCTAAATCAGTATCCTGCATGCAATATAGAGTGGGCTGAAGGAGTCGGCACAAAGTACTGGTGTACAAATAGAAGTGGTGGTCAGCTTCGGGATTGGGTTGGTTTTCCTAGACAAATTTTTGACCCTAACTCCAATACTGAACGATGTGTTTGCGTTCAAAACCCTTCCGATACTGCGAATCAGTATAAACCATATGCTAATTGTGATACTTCATCAGAATTTTGTTTTTTAAACAATTAAAATTTGGATGTATGAATGAATAAGATTTTTGTATCGTGTTATTGATATTAATTTAAAATTTATGTTCATTATAGCACAACTTATTTTAGCTCATCCATAAATAAAATAGTTTGAAACCATTTTTTTTTTCAATATTCATTTTTATAAGAATCATCTCAACAAAAAAATCATAGCTTTTTCACTTAAAATATTATAAGTATCAATCATTTTTTTATATTATATTTAATTTAATATATCTGTGTTGACTATTTATTAAGACTCAAGAAATCCGTTTAAAAAGTAATTTTTTTTTCATGATGAATGATGATGGTGAGAATGTTAAATAAGACAACAGAAGTATTTATTACATAATTTATTTATCACATTATATTAAGTTTAAAATCTACTATATATTTTTATACTGAATAAAATTATTTATTGAATTTTAGACTTTGTTTATATATAATATTCAACTCCAATATTAACATAAATCTGTTTAGTATTTATTCACATTATAGAACTTTAACTGACTTCAATAGTCGAATTAGATAATTCTATAGATATCATGTTTATTGTAGAATCTATTTTATAACAATATTTAGATGAAAGTATATCATTCCAACATGTTGTTAAAGAAATTGCTTTTCCTGTAAATACCTTCTTGTTTACAAAAAGCTTGACACCAAAGTTATTATTGTCGTTACATCCCAAAATCCACAGCCATATATAATGTTGAGTGGTGTTTGCTTTTACATATCCAATGAAAAATATATCATTATTTTCGTTAATTAATGATATTATATATGGATTTTTGGATAATTTTAAATTAATTTCACGTTTTATATTAGGCATTATAAAATACTGTAAGATTGGTTCTTCATGTTCTGTTTGTAAATGGGACATCAGACAATCCTTTTTAAATCTAGTCATACAATGCGAACTTTTTGGGCAGTTGAAAAGCTTTGTTTTAAGTGTATCATCATTTTTACACTCAAGCTCGTTTACGGGCGTCATTATGAATGGTTTTTTGAACAATTTTGTTCCTGTGGGATATGTTATTAATTTTGACAACGTGTTTTTAGGATTATCGCGATTACAAAACGGCGATAGCCTCGAGTTCAGCAGGACTCCGCGAAACGTTTTATTTTCTTCTGGTTTTACGCTATCGACTGAAAAGTAAATATTTTAACATTAATATACTCCCTATTAAATTTAAAAATATACAAATTACGTAGTCCCAAATGAGCGCGATTGTATTCAATTTTGAAAAAACGCTGTAACTGGAAGTATTTTACAGCATGCATTTTATATGATCTTATCTTTAATTTGACTTTTGTCAAATGTGTTTAAATAATGTTCTATGTAAATAATTCCTTTGAATAGGTCGTTTTATTTAAAGTATGTAGAACAAAAAGTATGTTACAGTATTGTATTCTAAAAGAATCGTATTTTTTTGTATAACATCGAAATGACTCATATTCGCAATATGATGCACTGACCTTTTCGATCCCCGAATGTTGCTGCTAAAACGGCGAATAACTTGTCCGCCAGCAAACATCTTCCTCGTGGCCCCAATGTGACCCTACAGACGGGGCATCGTTCGCTGCGTCTTCTGCATGTACCGCATAAGACGTGACCGTGGCAACACTGCCAAGCGGGGGGCTTTAATACCTCCAAACAAACAGGACACTCGAGCAATTGGGCGGCACTTTGGACGCACGCGGATAGACGATGCATAGAAACCTGAAAAATAATGAGCAAGTTGTTAATGAGTTTTTGCCTTAAGGCAAGTGGACTGTTGAGTTGATCAGCAACAATTGAAATTTGAAAATTGAAACGTTTTCGAATTTTTAATAGAGTTCTAATCTTTAATCATGAAGATTTAGGTCATATATTTTGTATCCAAACGATATCTTCAAAAAGGATTGGATTTTTTTTAAATATATTTACTGGGGTATTTAGGAATTTTAAGAAAAAAAGGCTTTAACTGTTTATTACAAAAAAAACTGCTTAATCCACTATTTATAGTTCACTATTTTTGAACTTAAGAAATCATAACCAAATTATTTTTCAACTGTATACTGATCGATATTTATCAAAAACAATTTAATTTTATCCAAGAAATTGGTCATATAATTTCTTTGCGTCGGTCATAAAGAAACGGTTTGGTCGATCTATACCAGAATCCCAACAGATATCTGTCGAGCGGTTTATGAATATGAATTGTGTACATGTTTGTAATGATATATTATATGTGCTGTTTATAGCTAATATTATATAACATTAGAAAAGAATATGCATACATCTAATATGAAACAAACACAAAAATACTACAAAAGTAAAAGAAATAAGAATTTTCGCTTCAGTCTGGTGGGCTGAACTTTCGAGTACATTTGGCTTGCTAAATGGATGGTTAGGATGGACGTCGATTTTGGTTTCATAATTGGAAGCGGCCAGTGCGATTTGTGTATTAAGTTATTTGATAGATAACAGATAAATAAAATTCAATTGATAAAGATATGTACGAACATAATTTTATCCATTTCGATGACCTTTCTGTGAAAAGAGCCTTGTGACTACAGCATTACATTAAAAAATCCAAAAGTAATGGAGTAGGGAACTTTTAATATTTATTTCATACGCTTCAGATATAGCTTTAATTAATTTTGTGTGAAGATTAGTCCCAAAGATTGCTTTTTGGAATTGGTCAAACCGTTTGTAATCAATTCCCAAAAATTTTGATCGTGTGAAAAATTCTAAAAACTCTGGTTCTCATTTTGCATCAATATTACGATTATATTATTTTGTATCAACAGTTCGAAACCAACTGCCGTACAGGTAGCATCGGATCAATAAATATTCAATATTTATTTCTTATCAGTTGACCTCAGTTCGCTTCGAACCTTCGGCCAGGTATACTGTGCCTCACGTTAGTGTAAACAAACATTGTTATCATCCAAAGTGAAATATAAATTGAATTTAATAGTGAAGTGTTATATAATAATCAAATAAATGTACCCGTAAGGGTACATTTATTTTCGTTCATTGAATATATAATTTAAAAAACTGTTAATTAAGGCATAATTAATAATTATGCAAAATGAACCATATAATCCACCAATTCCGTTAGTTGAAGTTGATAAAGTGCTTAACTGCAGTCCCGAAAGTGAACATCTTTTACATGAGTCACAGCCAGCAAGTAATTTCGTAAATCTTACAATATGCAATAACAACATGAATGAAGAACAAATGGAATCCTGCAACGAGCCCTCAACTTATTATAATTCCATTCCTTGGCAAGTTGTTGATAGTCCTAAAAGGAAACGTCCAAACCGACAAGTAGATCAGCCAATTCAACTAACAAATAGATTCAACGTGTTAACAAACAAAGAGCCTATTGCTGTTTCAGAAATATCAAAAAAAAATTTGCCACCACCAGTTTTTATTTACGGTGTGGTTGATTTCCGAGGTATGGTTGATGAAATCAAAACTATTCTAAATATCAAAAATTTTACCACTAAAACATTTCCTAATGATATAATCAAATTTATTGTTTCTTCTGTTGATGATTATAAAAACCTCGTTAAATATCTCCGAGGTCGTAAAGCAGTTTTTCATACCTATCAGATTAGCAGCGAAAGAGCATACAGAGTGGTCATGAAATATATGCATTACTCAACCGATATTACAGAACTAAAAACAGCAATTGAAACTTTTGGGCATAAAGTTAGGAATATAACAAATGTTATTCACTTTAGAAGTAAATTACCACTCAACATGTTATGTTGATTTAGAGCCAAGCAGCAATAACTCCGATATCTTCAAATTAAATAAAATCCTAAATCAAATTGTGCATTTTGAACCTCCAATGAGATCATCAGAAATAGCACAGTGCAGTAGATGCCAAATGTATGGTCATACAAAATCTTACTGCAACCGGCCATTTAGGTGTGTAAAATGTGGTGATCAACATGAGAGTAAAAAATGTACAAAATCAAAAGAATTACCTGCATTTTGCACTAATTGTGAAGAGTCCCATACTGCAAATTATAGGGGTTGCCTAACTTATAAAAACCTCTTGAACAGTAAACCTAAAATAAACACCAATAGCAATAGTGCGACTAATCAAAATTATTCGAATAATCATCCAAATTATGCAAAGCATTCTACTTTTAATCATCGTAATGAAAATCTTTTTAATTCAGAACATATGTCATATGCTCAAGCAATCAAATCTAGTAAATCAGAAATTTCAGAAAGTATTAATTCAAGTCTCTTCCATTTTTTGAATGAGTTCAAAAGTATGTTCAATCAGCTCATGCAGCAAAACACAATGATGATAAACATGTTATCCACGCTTATAAATAAACCTAAATAATGTTCAAATTTCTAAGATTAGGATTATGGAATGCAAATGGGCTTTTACAGCATAAAAATGAATTGATAGTGTTCCTTAATGAAAATAAAATTGATATATTACTAGTAAGTGAAACCCACTTCACTAAATACTCCAACTTATTTATTCCTCAGTACTATATTTATCATACATGTCATCCAGATGGTACAGCACACGGTGGCTCAGCCGTATTGATCAAGTCCAACATTTCTCATTATGAACTCCAAAAGTATGACAAAGAATTCCTTCAAGCAACAACAATCCAAGTTCAACTTTCTTCTTTTCCATTAACTATTTCTGCAGTATATTGTCCTCCCCGGCATAAGATTAGCGCTTCACAATTCTCTGATTTTTTTGGGTCGCTTGGAAGTAAATTTATTGTCGGCGGAGACTTTAATAGCAAGCACACGTTTTGGGGATCAAGACTGATCAATCCAAAGGGAAGAACACTTTATGAAGTTCTTGATCAACAATGCTATTCTACTCTTTCCACAGGAACTCCAACCTACTGGCCTACTGACATAAGAAAGAAGCCGGATTTACTGGATTTTTTTATAATAAAAGGTTTAAATTCCAAGTATACTGATGTTAATCCAAGCTATGATCTTTCATCAGATCACTCCCCGATTATTGCCACTATTTCTTCTTCTATTATGAACGTCTGTAATCCTGTTAGACTTCATTCAACAAAAACTAACTGGGAGCTATACCGTTGTAAAATAGAAGAGAAGATAAATCTCAAAATTAGTCTAAAAAATCCAGCAGAGATTGACCACGCTGTTGACAAGTTTAACAAAATTCTTCATGCAGCAGCTGTAATAGCTACTCCAAAAACAACCGTCAAGCAGGAGCAATCGCTGTCCTTGGAAATTAAAAATTTATTAGCAGAAAAAAGGAGAGCAAGACGCAAATGGCAATCAAGTCATTTACCTTCGGATAGAAATATTTTTAATAATTTAAGCAACAGGCTTAAATTGAGGCTCAGAGAGATTTCCAACCAGAACTTTAACAAGTATGTATCAAATCTTAATAGATCTGGAATCCTATTAAACACAAACAAAAACCTCAAATTAGAAATCCACCTATTCGATGGGATGAGCGCAATCACCTACACTGGGTAAGAAGTGACGCAGAAAAAGCTGATCTATTTGCTGAATATCTGAGTTCGGTTTTTCAACCTAATCCAGATCTCTCAAATACAGCGGACACCAGTTTGACTTCATTTACCTTAGTGAACTCTGAAAACAGTATAAACTTCTTCTCTTTAAAAATGATAGTTAAAGAAATTGCTAAACTGAAGAATAGGAAATCTCCTGGATTTGACTTGGTGACTTCAAGAATGCTTAAAGAAATGCCAAAGAAGAGATTTATCCTATTAACTTATATATACAATTCGATAATAAGATTAAACTACTGGCCAACCTTCTATAAAACATCCATAGTAAAAATGATACATAAAAGTGGGAAAGATCCAAACATGGTTTCTTCATATAGACCGATCAGCCTTTTGCCTATCGTCTCGAAAGTGCTTGAAAAACTGCTACTTCAAAACATCTTAGCTAATACAAATATTTTTCCAGACCATCAATTCGGCTTTCGGAACCAACATTCTACAGTTCAACAGTGCCATAGAATTGTAAGCGTTATCAATAATACCTTTGAGGCTAAGAAATTCTGCTCCGCGATTTTTCTAGATGTGAGCCAAGCTTTCGACAAGGTGTGGCATAAAGGCCTTTTATTCAAGATTGGCTCTCTACTTCCAAGTAGGTATTACAATATTCTAGAATCCTACCTTGATGGTAGGAAATTTAGAGTCCGCGTTAACTCAAATACTTCAGCATCTCATCAAATCGAAGCAGGTGTTCCACAGGGAAGTGTTTTGGGCCCTTTACTGTATATTCTATTTACAAGTGACTTTCCAACATTACAATCGACCATAACAGCAACTTTCGCTGATGATATTGCAGTACTTTCAACACACATCGATGCATCTGTTGCATCAAGCAATCTGCAAAGCCATCTAAATATTATTGAGGAATGGACAAGGAAATGGCGAATAAAAATTAACGAAAGTAAATCGAGTCATATTTCGTTTACTCTCAACAAGTCAACATGCCCAAGTGTTTACTTTTATGGACGAAAAATACCAAGTAATAATTGTGTCAAATACTTGGGTATGCATCTTGATCGTAGACTGACCTGGAGAGATCACATTTGCTCAAAAGTAAAAGCGATAAAAATTAGAACTGCAGAAATATATTGGCTATTAGGACGCAAGTCAAAATTATCCCTTGAAAATAAATTATTAATTTATAAAACAGTGATAAAACCTATATGGACTTACGGTATTGAATTATGGGGATGTGCCAGCAAGTCTCATATAGCATTAATGCAGCGTGCCCAATCAAAAATACTCAGACAGATAGTTGATGCCCCGTGGTTCGTCAGTAACAAGACCATACATGACGATCTGAATATTTTATATATCGAGGAAGTAATAAGAAACTTCAGTGTCCACCACTTTCAAAAACTAGAAGCCCACCCAAATAAAATAGTTGCACAACTGCTTGAGATACCACATTCCAGGAGGCTCAAGCGTAAATCACCAATGGATAATATCCTAATCTAGCAAATTGTTTAATGGAACAATTTCTATATTTTTTAGAGTAATCATCAAAATATGTTAGTTAAGTTAATTTAATTTTTTTTTTGTAGTATTATTATATTATTTTATTATTTACTATTATTATATATTACTATTATTATTAGTTACTATTTTTATGTTATTATTTTTATTTATTCTTATTTAGTTTATTCTTTTTAGTTTATATATATATATAAGCAATGCAGCTCATAGAATATAAGTACTGTTCTGATTGCTGTAAAATAATAAATGAATAAAAAAAAAAAAAAAAAAAAATTATTTTGTATTATGACCGTTGATTTCAAAACATGATTTGGTGATCATAAAGTCAAAACTTCATAAATCAAATATAAAAATTAAAATTTGAGAAAATAATTTTTTTGTATCGAAACCAAAACATTCAACTTTTATTGAAGAAATATTGAGAAAAATCGGTACTAACGATAAGACGAGGAAACACATTTTCAATTTGTGGCGGAAATTAGCAAAATATCAATTCGAGTATTCATTTTTATTCGGCAGAAGTATATGGACTATATGAAGTACCAATATTTGGAAAAATTTAGGGTTTTGGATAGAAAAAAACTGACAAGATAAAGAGGATATATAAATATACAAATGAAGATATATTTCAAAGCAAAATGGTGATAAACACTGAAATAAAAAATGCATCATCTCGACACGGCAAAAAGAATGCTTATTATAATATTTTATTAATAGAGTAAGAAATGGACGGCAGGAGTATTTAAAATACAGATGATTGACGACCGAGAAACATACTGAAATTCAAAGGCTGAGCCATGAGTGGCGTGTAGAACCTTTTCAAGCCCACGAGGGAAAACAACGTGCTCACCTTACTATTAAATATATATCACGCATCGAATCGAACTGCATCGAATGAATAACTTGTGTGTGGTATACTATAAATAAATTACGGCTTTTGTCATAATCCTTATTGCTAGTATGTAAGGCTATCCTGTACACGGTTTTAAAGTTTCATGTTTCATTGCATATATGTGATTAAAAAAAAACACAGCCTTCTTATTGTATCCAACAATAAGCGAAAACATGTATTTGCAATGGCAAGATTTGAATAATAATATGGTTATGTAAGAAAATTACGTAGTTGGGATGCTGTACATACTAGCAGATCTATACATCCGCATACCGATGCGAACAAAAGTCTCGCGAAACAAAGGGAAAGTGTGTGATATCAACTTTTTTACCTTTGAATATCTATACTTATAAATTCGACAAACGATTATTATACAGTAAGTTCAGAGTTTCGAACAAATTATTAGGAAAACAATGCGCAAGTCCTATGTTTTTATACCTTGAATTATACAGCATCATACTATCCCGTCATTAATTCGACGAACGCCGGGTATAAAGAGTTTCGTAATGAATATCATTGTGTTTCAATGAAATTAAAGTTAATGAATTTCATAATAATCATCATTATTGTTTGCGTTTATTAACATTCATATTTATGTGGTAGGTACGGTTGTGCCACTTTTATCAGCAATAATTTTGTTAATTTACCAGTTAGCTGAGAGAAAAATAAATTAAATGATAATTTCAACATTTGTCTACGTGAAAATCCTGATATACTGTTCTTTAAAACAATGTGTTGATCATAAAATCAAATCATACAAAAAATGCGAGTGTCACAACCATCCACACCCGAAGGACAGAAAAAATATATGTTGATTCGCTTTCATTTACAAATAAAAAAATAACCTTGGTTCCTGAACGAAGATGCAATAAAATTGTAATACGGATGTTTTTGCGACCAGGCTGCATTGTATCTATGATCTTAATAGACTATTAAGATCAGATATACTATAATAGCCATTATACTTTCAATTGTGCATAATATTTCAATTGTATGGTGATTGTATCAATAATATTTGTAATATAGTATTGAATGCGTCTAATCCTTTCACTATCACTCCCTTTGAGATAAAATAGATAGAAGATAAAATATTGAGAAATGTTAGTTGAACATCTTTGTTGTTTAACTAGAACTGTGCTATCGTTACCACAACCTTTTTACAATATAGTTTTAAAATACCAGAAATTGCCCAAATAGTTTTTTCTGCACGTAACATTTAGTGCATTTGAATTTTCTGTTATTTTTCTAATTTGCCACTTTTGAGTTAATTGAATGGATTCCTAGTATATTTCCTAATAAATGCATTGATCAGGTTTCAAAATTAGGTCGGCAAATTTTTTGCATAAAGCTTTCTTTTGTTATTTAAAATATTTTAATGTA
>NW_020538040.1:44004245-44050565 GCF_003426905.1 Ctenocephalides felis | reverse complement strand
ACACATAAATATACCATCTGTAATATTCATTCACTATTTAAAATTCCTTTTAGTTTTTACCGTTACGTTTGCATTGATTGCACTCAAGCTTTCGCGTTCATAATGCCGTTAACCGCAAATAAAATATCGAAGAGAATAATACATACTTCCAAATGTATTCCTGCAATACCATTAAGCATATAATGAAATCAATTGAATCTATATTTAATTTGAAATCGAAATTACTCTTTAAAATCATTATTATTATTCTGTCTTGATTTAGAATGTATTCAATATTCAATATATTGTATATTGTATTTATTTTTTTAATTAGCATAAGATTTTTGGCGAATATTATTATAATGCGCAATTTGTAATTGTTTGGTACAGATATTCTAAATATCCCACTCATAATAATCGATTGGTTTAAGATTTATAATTGAATTTTTATAAATCAGGAAAGCATTTATTAACTCTATTTTTATCGTTATATTTGATTAAGAATTTATTAATTCATGACGTGAAACATTATTTGCCGTGCGCGTCATAAACTTGATCTTCTCAATAACCGAAATTCGCATAGTATAATTATTTATAACATACATATTATATTGTTTAAATAATACTTATTATTGGTTGTATTTTTTATTCAGTAAAGTTGGAAGAATGTAAATCAAAAAAATTCTTCTGCTTCAGCAAATTATTATCTTGTTAGATACTTTTCTTACCATATGTGGAAATTCGCCCAATTTTGCGACTTCTCCTCCAACGATCAAAGGAACGCTATTGTAATCACATTTTTCAACTGTAAACGATATTGGATTTGGGTCTGACACCAATGGCAGAACCGTCAATGTTTGTTTTACGGCAGTACTGTACTCATCACATTCTAGAAAAATATATAAAGCTTAGAGTTTTGACTTGTTTTTCTATTAACTTCCCGAATGAGAAGTTTATGTTTGGGCCAGGAAATTCGATTTGCTAATTTTCTCGACATTCGTTCGTCGTTCGTTTTTTTTTTGTCGATGTTTTCTCAATGAAGGCAGCATCAATTTATCTATCTGATTAGGTTTTGGCAAAGATTGGCCATAAATAATTCGACAATTCAGAACAAAAGTAAAATAAATTCTTAAATATGTAAATGTATTCTCAATCATTTACATATATGCTTATTGTTATACAGAAAATTCAAATAGATTAAAACCAGATTTGATATTTTATACTGTGTCAAAGGTCGCGCGATGTATGTTAAATCCATGTTAAACCTAATGTTTCATCGTAAAGAAGTATATTTAGGAAATTAATTTGTGCTTTTGTTGATTGTTTTCAGCGAAGAGAAAATATTAATTTCACTTTTTGAACTTTGTATATGAATTTTAGGAAAATTCTAAATTTGCATATGAATTTTAGGAAAACTGTGATATTTGAATCATTAATAAATAGGTCATTTTTTATATCATTGCTCGACACCTCATCGTTTATTAAATTTTGCAAGTCGGAAAAGGCAAGCGAAAATAGTTCTTATATTATAGTACACTAGAATATGATTACGTTGCTAGCAAAATGTGTGAGTTAATTTTTTGGTGGAAATTATATCTATTATTATACCAAGTTTTGCAAATCGTTGTTGATACAAAAGATAGTCGGAGGCGGTAGTCAAATTTTATTAAACTTGTTTGGATCCTATAGGCAATCATAATTAGAAATGTAATGTATACATTTAACCAGTTAATTGTGATGACGAGTATACTCATCTCGGAGAAGTGGAGGAATTTTGTATATTGACGAGTATTTTCGTCATGCGAATAATTCTTTGACTATTTATATAATTTTTGAAAAATAACGAAATACTTACTTTGTTCGCTGATCCTTTTGTTGCCTTCGCGGTTAGAATTCCAGTTAGAATTGTATCTCTGTTGGACGCAGCAAACTATCGGTTCATACGTAGAATAACCGCATACATCAGGTCTGATGCCGGTGGTCTGAAGGATGCGGTTTGCAGAAGGACATTGAGTAATCAGGGCGCATTCACCTGCCTCGCCATCATAACTTCTGGTGCAACTATCGCCTATCACTTCAAAATTATAATAAATTGTCATTTTATTCGGATATTGAGGATGGTGAGCCCGAATAACAGCTATACTCTCACAATCCTGATAACGCCATTTAATGTTAGCTATGCGTATTACCGGTACTATCTATATTTGCAGCCATGTGTCGTGATAAACACAAAAAAATATTTTTGCACTATAAATGTGGTCGAATGGTTTACCACTGGGAAATCTTATTTTTTTACCATCTCTAACTACAATCCCATTACTTGGAGACATATTGTGATGTATGTGGTAATTAAAAAACAGTGTGTGGTCGAAAAACTATTCGTTTCACACGAGTTAGTTTTGTCAATCAAAATTTTTGAAGTCTTATAAGACAACATTGACGAGCGACATCAAAGGAAAAATTAAATCAAATGTATCATGAACAGAATATACAGCAAACTCATAAACTAAAGTAAACTAATAAAGGTAAAAGATAAATAAAAATAAATCTAGACCAATGATTTGGTGAATAGGCGATGTCGACTAAATTAGCTGTAATTTTAAGTAACAGGGTCTTTTCTTTTTGAGATTTCTTATAGGACGCGGCAATATTTTGGTGGTTAGATTTATATGAGTTATTTCATTTACTGACAAAATAAGTTGATATTTAGATCCTTGTGAATGCAAAAGATATACTGCACCATGGTGATAAATTTTCATATATTTGCAGAATGGTGCAAATGTTGGTAATGTAGGATTTTATATTGTAACGGATGTTAGGGTTACAAAGTAACAGTTTTAAAAATAATTTAATGATGTATTTAATTTATTACATTTGTTTATTACATTTGGCTATACTAAAATGGAGTTTTGGAAAAGTTAAAAATGTTTATTATCTATATGTAGCAGATTTTTAAGTAAATTGAAAAGATGCCTCCAACAATTCTGTATTGATAAAACTAACGTTTTTGCAAACTGATCGTCAGAAAAGTCCATAAATTTATGAAAATTATGAATCATACGTTATCGAAAAACCTAAACAGTGACATAAACATGATTTAAATAATATTAACTTCACAAACAAACAAATTAGATTTTTGGTTAGTGTTGGTTAATGCTTTAATTTTCCCAATTCACTTAAACTTATATACGTGAATTAGTATTCTAGAATTCCATCTTTTTTCTAGAAAACATATTTCGAGCGTTTATGAGTTTCTTACATTTAGCCTCATGAATGATATGAGGCTAACTAGTGATTAATTCCGACATTATTTGATACTTAAGTAAAAATTCTAAAGCTTATCACTTATCACATTATATATTCAACAATTTTACTATTAAACATTACTAATCAAAGTCTAATAAATTTAGTTCTATAAAAGTATTATTTAAACACCTCGTAGCCATCATAAAGCTTTATCACTGATAACCTTCTTATTATGATAACCCTGAATTATGCGCCTTATGAAAATATAGATTTAAAATAAATAATATTGCAGTATGAGTATAATTTTGTAATATAATCTGTCACAAATCAATACAAAACATTTTCTTTGACTGTTTTAACATTTAGCTATGTGTTGCATAATTTAAAACGTATGATCTTAAGGCTTGTAAACGTGTAAACTTCTTCCTGTAACTACTTTATGCAATAATAAAAAAGATAAAATATGCACAGCTAATTTAATTTAGCTTGAATATATAAGATTTGTTTAAAGTTTTAGGGGTACAATTTTTTTATGTTTTACAAGTTTCTCAAATTGATAAGAATACAAAAATGGCAAATTTATGGCATTGAGTAGTTTTTCACATTCAAACTCAATAATGAACATACGATTTGAAAACTATTCGAATTATATAAAAGATGTTGAGAAAAACATTGGTTTTTAGAAAAAGTCAGAGCGTCTAGTTTTGGTTACTATGGCATCAATAAGTCTTATAACAAAAAAAAAATGAAAAACAATGTTTCGGTCATAGATAAGTCAATTTAAATATTGCTCGTGAAAGTGCTAAATATGTGTTATGTTAAATTAAGAATATATTCAAGCGATTTTAATAATTCCAATGCAACTTCCTGAATTCGTATCGAATTGTTTGATCGCATAGTATACATTTCCGATGATTTTAATGTTCTCATTGTCAGTGTTAAAATTAGCATAAAATTATATTCATATTTGAATTAAAAATATATTTATAACAGATAAATATAACACTTAGATCCTAATGAATTTTATAAAAAATGCTATACTGTTATAAAATTTATTTAAAATTTTCCAATTTTAATCTTATAGACATTTGTAATAGACACATGTTGATTTAAAAGAAATACGGTTATTTGTATGGAAATACGAAGTACGCGCCCAAAAGCCATTTGCACACAGAATCGCGAATAATGAATACATATAGCTATCGAATTAAAAATATTATTTTTGGGCTTTAAACTGAAAAGATTTTAACTGAAAACTGAACAACTTTCTTATATGAGATCGTACTTCAAATATTTTTTTTCTAATTAACATCGAGTTGATTATGTATTTATCTAAAATACATAATAAATTGAAAGGAAGTAAGCCTGCATTGACACCGCATATCAATTAAATACCGCATATCAAAAGTTAATAGAAAAATAGTGAAAATAAAAAGAAATAAAATAGTAACAATAATAAAAATAAAAGTTATTAAAAATGTTCAATAGTTAAATTTATCATTAATTATTAGTAGCAAATCACATGTAAGTTGTGAATATGCATGGAATAAAATATTTTTATAAAATTTTGATGTTAATTGGACATATTTAAGTTAATAGATATCACGTGAAACTTCATTGAGAAGCATATAATTCAACATTTATAATGAGCACTCATCTAGAAAATTATTTTAAATATATATTTAATTTTTTGTCGTCGGTTTAATATTTAAATAAGAGGTTTTTATGTCGTTGCACCGCCATGTCTTGATATGTTGATACTTTGGGTTTTTCCAATGGCGTACTAGTACATGTGGCCCATAAATCATTATAAAAATAAAACGATTTAATTATTTGTTTATTTAAGGTCAATAAAACTTCAACAATAAGATCTGTGAATGTATCCTTCAGATACTAATAATGTGTTTCCGAAAACTTAATAGACATTGAAAATAAGTAAGAACAATATATAAAAGAAAAAATAGTAATTTTGGCAAGTAATTACATTTGTACTATACATTTCGATGTTACTGAATGCCCTCAGGACTGCATTCTTTACTCGAAATTCATAATGGAAATGTGAAGAATTTAAAAATATCACTTTACGTAAGAATCGTTCAGGTTAAAGCCGTGGTTCCCAACCTGAGGGGCGCGACTCCTCAGGAGAGCGCAAGGCTATTGCAAGGGGGGCTTTCAAATGTTTCCAAAATAGAATTTTTAAAATATAACAAAAAAATTAAATTATATTAAAAAAAGAAAGTAAAATTATTTTTTATGAATATTTTACATAATATTGCATTTTACATAATTTGTAGTATGATAATATCAGTTGAGTATTTATGAAATACTCACGACTGTTTATTTTATAAGAACCGGGTCCTGGTGCGGAAAAGGTTGGAAACCACTGGGTTAAAGTGACTAGTATCAATTTATAAATGCGTTAATAAAATAAGTCAAAATTTTGAAATATTATTAGGTTTAATTAAATTTTTACACATTCGAGGGTGTTAATTTATTTAAACTATAGGTAAACTTATCTATATATAAATATGTTTATTGTGGATATGCTTACAATTAGATAAAACCGCTTGTAAAAAACGGAGTTATAACGACAATTTCATTTGTTTACATTTTCAATATTAAGTGAAGTTTTTCTATTTTAAAATAAAAATGGCGAAAAAAGTCAGTTTTCATTTGAATGTTGAACCTATCCAAAAATTAATAAATTTGATTGTTAAATAATGTCTCTTACTTATTTATTTAAATAAATTTTCATAATTTTTGTATCTCATAATAATAATAAAATAACATCAAATATTAAATACTAATGAAATGATATGGCATAAATATTAAATACTAATAAAAACATTAACAAATTCATTCATGAAAATAACATTCAATGCCTTAATTATTAAATTCACTGCGAAATTTAAATATTTGAGAAATGAATCATAGGAGTATTTAAAATTATTAAGAAATTGTTATTATGAAGTATGTTGAAAAATAACGATGAAGCAATGCATCTATTTATACAATTAGCATTATAAATCAAAGAGCAATACTTACCAGATATCTGAGCATTTATCAGTACAATGTTTTTTACAAACAATAGCGCGCATATTAACAAAAACATTATCACATAAAAACAAGTCAAATGGGAAATTCGACCATTCGCAAAAACAACACTATGCCGATTTAACTTTTTTTTTAAATATATCTAAAATTTTAATTAATATTCCACAACACGACACAACTTACAACTTAATTACGTCTCACCTCGCCAATGTCACATTTCAGACTAAACTGAAAGACTTAACAAAACCAGAACTTACGAGGTCTCTCCACTCAGCTGGATGTAAATGCAAATTATAGCAAAACGATGCGATGTTTATGTTTTTGTTCAATCAGACCTGGTGATATTGATAACGCCCTGTTTTAGCCTGCCAACGTCTTTCCTCAATAGGAAAATAATAAAAAAAAAATCTCTTTTTAATTATTATTAAATTACTATTCATATTCTGTATTAGTATTGCATGCTTTTTTCATTATATTACATACACTGGTATTATTTATTAATTAATTTATTTATTTAACGCCCATGGCAAAAATAGAATACTGAAGATAAAAAATGAAAAAAATTAATGCTTTTAAAAATCACAGACTACTAATTATATTTATATACAACACTTAGAACTATGAACATACAACATTTACAACCATTGTAACAGATTCAGCTAACGATTATAAATTCTCCCCATAAATAATACGTATTATAAATTAAAATTTTATTCCGATTATTTAACTGATTAAAATTATAATTAGTTATTTATATTGTCATTTGTTCTGTTGCCTGATTAAGCATACAAATTTTACACGATTTAATATCACTTTCCACGTTACATTAACACGTTTGATGTATACTCGTGATAATTGTTATTAATAATTCATTTTTTATTACAACATTATATTTCATTATAAAAATATAAATATATTAATAGTAAAGTTAAAAGTTTTTTTCCAGGAACATGCGCCTTGCGCAAAGGATTTCTGATTCCTTTTCCAGGTTAATTTCACACGTAGAATCTTACCTTCCGCCGATTCTTTAATTTTTAGAAATTAATTATGTCTAATTTTTGAACCCGATATGATTGATATCATAAATATCATATTGTTAATTTGGTGTAACTACAAAGATATTGAGTTGCTTTAAAAGAAATCAGATGATATTTCCAGATACCTAAATAGGTGATCAAATTGGATGATGAACAACGACCAGAATTGGCAAATAGCAATAAAATTTTATTCTATTTCGATAATACAAGGTCTCACATATCTTTGGTATCTTGGAGCAACTTAGGGGCCATCCATTAAACACGTGATCGTTTTTAAACATTTTTAAGCCCCCTTTTCTCCTTGGTGATACGTGGTGATATTCAATCGCTCCTCTTTCAATCAACAACACGTGTAATAATAGTAATAATAATAAATACACATGTGATCTAAATAGACTTCACCTCCCCCATCTGATATTTCGTGATTTTTTGTCAAACCTTTCAAACTCACGTGATTTGGACGGCTCCTTATTGGAACTGACATAGAGAGAAAATATGAAAAATTGATTGATTATAGTTCCTTTTAAAAAAATGTTTTATGTTGCACCCAATTACTTTCTTGCCAAACTATTATTATCACTTTTATCTTGCAATTTAAGTTGTAATAATTTTGTTCTAAATGAGTACATATTTCGCAATTATTTTTGCCAGTAGGCTTGCTCGTAGGTAAGCGGTTAAGAGCGATGGGACTTGTTTCAGAGGTCCCGGGTTCGATACCCACTTCGAGCAGCCTGTTGTCAGGCAGCAGTGACAACGATTTTCACTTGAAAATATAGATAGCAATATGTTTCCAAGTGCAAATAGCCCTTAATCCGGCATTGCTGCACCAATAAAATGTCAGCCCTATTAGATTAATTCTAGTAACAAAAATCATCAAATATGGATGTATTAACCATTGGGTTACCTTCTAAAAAAATACGAAGGAAGGAGAAGTTTCAGCCCAACAGCTCATAGGACGTAAGGTTCTGATTGCTATTCAAAAATGATAAAAAAAAATCTACCAGTTGAGTTATGGTAATGCTGAATTTAGTGTAAGTATTAAATTATTGATATTAGTAATATATTTGAATGTTTTTATTATTTTAATATTTATTAAATCAGAAATAATATTTTATTATGGAAATATACTCATTTATGCTGAAGATAAATCAATATTTTTCCCTTATTTACAAATTTAAAAATTGTCGATCTTATTTATACTATCCTAAGTAAATAGAAGAACGTTTCAAAATATACATATATTGAGTAGAAATTATTAGATATATATTTTATATAAATAAATGTTTAACATAAAATGCTTAGATATGATTACAAAATTTGTGTTACAAAACAGTCGATTGTAAATTTACATAATTGAATAAATACGTAAACAAGTGGTGTATGGCATCGTGCCTTAAGCCAAATTGCTGGAACTTCTCGTACCGTAATGAAAAATTCGAGAAATATTAAATGTTTTCAATTAGATTATTATAAATACTGTAACTTGTTTGTTTACAGAAAAGTAAATAAACAAAACTTAAACAATCGAATTTAAAATGAAGGGCTTTGTATAATATTTATAAGAATTATATAAAGTGAAGTGCAATGTTAAAACTATTTATTTAAAGTATTTAATTGAGCTTTAGAACTATAGCTAGAAAAAAAATCAAATCCGAATTAATTTCGATATTAAAAAAAAAAAATTTTAAATTAAAAAAATGTTTTTTTTCCTAAAATCAATAATTTCGTCAACACAAGCAGAAAGTTTTTTGAATCATTCAAATCGGATGCTCTCTCAAAAACTGCAATTTTTTGCACATTTAGCTCCGTATCTTCGAAACGGTTGGACCTGCCTTTGCCAAAAACTAACCATCACTTCCCCCATCATTACAAACTGAATGTTTTTTAGATCATTCAAATCGGATGCTCCGTTCTTTCATAATCTCGATTTCTATTTTCTGCACTCTTTGCTGCGTATCTTTGCTGCCTTTGCCAAAAACTAATCAGCACGTCTCCCTATCAATAGGAATCGAATGCTTTTTGAACGAAAGAGTGCGGACATACAAAACACACACACATCCATTTTTTCTGAGGTATGCCAGAAACCTTCATAACTACTGCTGAACTAAATGTGATCAAAATCTATCTTAATATTTAATATGGAAAATAATCTAATTTTAAATAATATTTAACATTTATTTAGCATATATATAAAATTTATTTCTTTCATAATTAAGAAAATCATTCAAATTTATGTTGCTCTATCTATTGGCAGCATTTCTTACTACTCACTTCGAATATGACATATACAACAAAAAACATTAATATCTTGTTTGTATCGGTCTCTACGTTTATTTGTTGCCAATTTGTTTCATTAATGCATGTCGGCGAAACAAATGTTTGTGCAAATTGTTGTTTGTTTAATGAATATTTTATAAAGTGATCTTAAATTAGTTAAATTTATTTTTTTAATTAATTCTTTGTTTCGCTTTAAAAGTTTAAATTATACTGCATCTTAACGTAAGTATTTTGTGTTTCAATTATAACCCCAAAAATATATAAAACAAAGTTTGTTTTATATTATATATATATATATATATATATATATATATATTTATATATATATATATATAATATAATATAATATGAAAAATTATAACTTAACAAATAAAATGTTAAAATATGTATTAATGAATATTAAAATGAAATTAGGCAAGCACAAGTAAATCTTGAAAATCGTTAAGAAAATGTGATTATACACAAAAAACAAATATAAAGTCGAGATGAGTCATATCAAGAAGTAAAATGCAGGCTAGATAATTGAAATTTTCTAATGATTTAATTTAGTTTTTTTAATAAAACAGATATTTATAGAATTGCTTTTCATCATGTGCTAAAATAATTAGACTGTAAATTTCTTTCAATCTTTCCAATAACAATAAATTGTATTTACATATCAAAGTCTTATGTAGATCTTTACAAAAGAATTTAAGTTAATATATTAATTACAGCATGAGTGACAATCTAGGTGACTTGGAATATATACTGCCTCGGATTACTACTGATGATTTACGGGAATTGAACTTGTAAGTAATACATCAAAACTTTAACATATGTAAAGATTTTAAATATACAGTAGAAACTTGATTATCTGGACCTCAGTTATACGGATTCGCGATTATCCAGACTCCCCACAACCAATTTATATGTATGTACATACCTGCAATTCGAATTTTTGCATGAATAATGCTACAGTTTGTATGTATGTAATGCAATCTATGAAAATATATATGTACATACATAGGGAAATGTTAATTTCTTATTAAACGTTTTTGTTGATATCTGTGCATGTAATTGTTATTTTTGATAAATATACATCATTATTCTTCATACATTGGATTATACGGATGCCTATTGACAACAATTAGTCCGGTTAATCGAGGTTCTACTGTATTTGAATTTGCTAAATAAATGATACAGTCAACTGTTTAGCCATAGATATTTGAAAAGTACTCATTTGCTATCTAGTACTTTAACTCCCCATATTAATAAGTAAATAGAATTTCTGTTTTTTTTAATAATTTGTGTGTTTTATCAATTGAGCAAAGGTCAAACTCGAAACATGTTCAAGTCTGTTTTTTTTTTTAAATATCTTGATTTAATATCTGGATTATTGTTTATTAAATGAAACATCTTCTGACTTTAAATTATTAAATTATTAAATGTATGAATATACTGAAAGTATGTAATATGTTCATTTTATTTCAATTACATAATTTCAAACATATGTACTTGTAATTAGCATAAATCATGTTTTCATTAAGAATATGATTTTTTAATGTGTGATGCAAGAACACTCTGTTATTGCTAGAGAAAATTTTGGCTTGCGTTTTTTTTTTTTTTATTGACTAATCTTGCTTGTGCAAACAAGGTTTGAGATTTAAAAAAAAAATATATAAATTTATTTCTGTACTATATATATTTTTGTCTTATCCATATTTATATTTTGTGCATGATTTGTTAGAAATTTTATTCTGAAAATTATTTTTATTTGCAACAAATAGAAGTCAGCTAATTTTATGGTGATTGAGAATTCAAGAAAAATGAAATAGTTTACTATAAATTTTTAATTATAGAGAAATTAATTATATTCTTTTTATTCTCAGGGATTTAAATTCATGGTCTGATAGCAATGTAAGTATTAGAGTTCTTTCTTATTTTATTGTAATTTTGATATTATCACTATTTTTTAAATGTTTTTATAAATAAAAATTTAATTGCAATAAATATAGAATTAAAATATGCCTAATTAAGTGTATATTTATTTTAAAAACAAATTAGACATTTTTCAAATCATTAGTGATTTTTTGTATAAGATATAAAACAAACATTTATTAGCAGACTGAACTTCCATTTCTGGCCATACCACCTGATTCAGATCCAGCACAGCGGGATATTAAAACTGAGCCGACTAGTCACTCCTCTGCAGAATATGATGGTTTTTCTACCATGGTAATTATTTTCATTATTTTTCTTATAGTCTTATTTAATTTACGATACATATCAAATTAAGTAATTTTGGTATAGCAGATTGTTCTGGATACTTGTAATTGCATTTTGTTTATAAATGTTTTTCTGAATTTAATAGGCGCTACAGAATATGAATTCAGCTGCCATTCAACATTCAGTACAAACTGTTCCCAGTAACAAGGACTTTGCTGGGGATTACAACTTTGATCTCAAAGTAGCATGTAGCAAACTTGGACAACAAAAACCTCAAGTTACTGTAAGTAATTCTTAAAAATAATCTATGGTATTGAACTTGTATTAAGGACAAGTGGTTACTAGTAGAATACGTACATCGACCTTTTTGTACATGATTGAATTATATTATATTTTGTTATTTTATCAAAAAAAAAGTCTCTTAAAATAATATTATTTTTTAAAAATGTTTTCAGTACTCTCAAAAACTGAATAAGGCTTTTATCAACATGGGACATACACTGCCAATAGATTTTTTTGGAACCCTATGATCCCTGGATTGTTTGTAAGAGCAACAATGCTGTATTCTAGCCCTCATGATGCTCCGAATCTGGTTATGAGATGTAAAAATCATAAGACTATGAAATCAAGCGATAGTGAGTATTATTTAATATTCATTTTGATTTTATAAATTATAATTATATATTTTATTTATATTAATTTTATTTATATTAATTTTAATTATATATTATAATTAGTAGTTAATTTTGATGTTGTGATACATCCCAAAAAAGGCAAAGATTTATAAATTAATACTTAATTCCAAAATGTTTTGATATACAATTTAATATCATAATTGAAATTATATATATATAAATCGTTATTTCAGATTTAGATGATTTCAATAATTCTGATCATGTTTTGTTGTGCAAGTCAGTGGGAGCTCAGTACTTTGGTTCAGTTGATTCTAATACACATTTGAATGTGACAGTGCCGTTAGGCAATGTGCAGACAGGTGATTGTTCTGTGAGAGTATTATATGAATTTGCTTGCAAGCATTCTTGCGTCAGTGGCATGAATCGACGCAGTGTTGAGTGCGTTTTTACCTTAGAGAATTTGGAGTAAGTATTTTCTTAATTGAAAAATTTATTTTTACAAACTGAAATTGAATTCTTTTCTAAAATAATATTTATGACAATATGTAAGGTATTGTCTTAGATAAGAGAAGAGTGTCTATAGTAATTAATGCTTCACTTATTGTTGTGAATAAACAAAATGATAACATTTTGGTTAAATTATCTTGGTTTCTAACAATAACTATAGCCAAATAATTATTCAATCTATGTATGTATATTTTCACCGTTAAGTTTTATTACTATATTGTTATAAATATTTTTTCATTAAAATTTGTTTCCTTATTAATAATTATTTTTATATGTAAAAGTGGATGATTACAATGTCACATATATCTGAAAATAATATGTAATAGTTGTACTTCTAAAATGATAAAGAATAATAAACATATTGTCAAGAAGTTGACATTCTGTTTATTAATGTTGTTATTGAATTATATGTTAATTAAAGTGAAAGGCTATAGACATTTTAGACTTAGCTTGTATTTTTCTTTATTATACGGTTATATATTTCAGTGACTTAAAATGATATGTATGAGTATAAGACTTTTTCTTTTTCTCTAGTAACAGAAGATATACTAAAAATCATGATATAATTTTTTTTTTTTTCAGTGGACAAATACTTGGTCGAAGAAAAATTGGCATCAGAGTATGTAGTTGCCCAAAACGAGATATGAACAAAGAGGAAGAACATGATAACAAACCAAGTGGAAAACGAAAAATTAAACAATGTTCTGATGAAGAACCTCTGCCAATTGAAATTGCCAAAAAGAGTAAGGACTCTGGGCCGTTGGACGCTACATACTATGATCTCCCACCTGTGAGTCTTTATTGTATTAATGTTTTTATATACTCTTATAATTTTTATAATATTGGTTAACTACTGTGGAAACATCTGTTTTCTACATAAATATTATTTCAATTTAATTAAAGATCAATTTGAAACTATATTCCATGTTACGGTGAAATTTTGTAATCTATTATTTATATTAATTAACTTGTTGACTTATTACTTTCAATATTCACTTGCAATATAAGTAAAACAAAAGTTTTTAACAACATTGATTTAACACCGAATTGATTATAGTGGCATAATATTTTTTGTAAATTGTTTTAGCATTTTGTAGAATGTTTCTAAATATTTTTAAAATATTTCTAGGTCATGGGTAAAAAGAATTATGCAACGACAGTGCAATTAATATTTGGTATTTTAAGTGGTGCAATGGTTCGTTCTTCGCCCGAAGATCAACTAAAACTGCAGCCTTGTGTTGCGGAATATGAAAGACTGGTGAATGAACTTGAAAGTAAGTGTAGAAATTTTAAACATTTTTAATAATGAATTTATTTTTATATGCATTTATTTATTTATTTACAGAAAAAACATGAACCAAGAATGAATGTTTTGGTTTAAACATGTTCACCAATTTATATTTCTATGACCCAGTTATATTAGTATGTATAGTTGTATCTCAATAATTTTAGTTATATTACATATAATAATTATATGTAACTGCAAGCAAATGAATTTAAAAATCATAGTTTTAATTTACAGGTTTTGTCATAGATATTTTATATTAATTAATTTGGAACTGCAGGTCATTGATATTTTCAAAACTCAGACTTTAACATGTTTTTTGTAATACTTTGCATTACTTAAAATATGATAGTCATTTTTAAAACTTAATAAAAATTAGACTATAAGATAAATTAAAAAAAGAAATTCTGTGCTGTGACAAAACTATGTATGTTTAGTGGATAATGTGCCTAAAATTAAAAATATTAATTGAATGTTTTTATATGAAATATTGTTAGTTATTTGGCGCAATACTAGCACGAAGGAAATAGGTGATGGTTTATATAACATTAAATGTAGAATAAGTTATACCTAATTGTAAGAAAGATATATGTTAATTAAAAAAAAATTATTCAATTTAATTGTGTCACATTCTTTTCAGGATGAAAATTATATACTTAGTAATTATAAATATTAACTGCTTGATCAAAAATTCAAAACGTTTTGTTAGAATTGTTACTTCACAATATTAAACTATAAGCTATCGATGACAAACTATAGGATTTCAACCTATATGACTATAATGATGCCAATTAGAAAGGCTATTGCAAGAGGAGCATGCAGCTGTTTTCATACAATAATATTTTTTAAAACAAACCAAAAAAGTCGAATTAGAACCCATAGAATGAATACATAGATTATTATTTTTATAATAATGATATTTTGTAGCCGGTTAAATAAATTATAATATTAAAAACGGAGGTAAGGCTCAAAGTATAAAATGATTGCAAACCACTTTTTCAGACACTTATTGATATACTACATAACTGCAATTATGATGCAAAAAACTCTTTGTTTGGCAAAGCAACCAGTTTGTAATTACATAGTTATATTACAACTTCAATGGAAACAATAATCAACCATATTTAATGCAGATGCTTTAAGAGTGTATATTTTTAACTTCCCGTAGGGTTTTCGGGCGCACGCATCAACCGATTTGAATGATTCAAAAATGGTTGAAATGGTTCGTTTCCTTTTGATAGGGAGATGTGCTGATTAGTTTTTGGCAAAGGCAGCCGTTACGGAGATACGGAACAAAGAGTGCAGAAAATAGAAATCGAGTATTTGAGAGAACGGAGTAGTATCCAATTTGAATGATCCAAAAAAACATTCAATTTGTAATGATCGGGAGAAGTGATGATTAGTTTTTGGCAAAAGCAGGTCCAGTCATTTTGAAGATACAGATCTAAATGTACAAAACATGATTTATAATATTCTATTTAAAAACATTTATTATTCCTCGTCAAATTTAGTTACGATACGAAAAGTTCCAGCAATTTGCCTTAAGGCACGATGCCATACACCACTAGTTTTTTTTAATTTTCAAAAAAAATTTTGGAATTTGAATATTGAAATAAATTCATCAAATATTTTATTACAGCACGGAAAGTTCCTGCAATTTGCCTTAAGGCACGATTCATTCATACCATTAGTTCAGGTCATTATTATGAATTCAATAAATTTTAATATTATTTAGGGCAGAGGTCGGCAACGGGGCGCCATGGCACCCCCGATCAACTTTAGATGCGCCCTCGGTTAATATAAATGTATGATAACCTTAGCATAAATCAATTTCACATTTTCCAAATATAAGGCATATTGTTGAAAGTCTAAAAATAAATATAGAAAATTTTACAACTACATCATATTTAGAAGTTATAGACAAATTGGCAGAAGAGTTTTGTTCAAGATTTCAAGATTTCGCAGCACTAGAACTCATTCTAGGTTTTTTTATAAACCCATTTAAAGTTGCCGAAGATGATCATCTTATGCAAAGTGTTTCAGTGTATTTCGAAATTAGTAATATCGAAGATGTGAAGTAGAAATAATAAACTTGCAAAATAATATTATTGTAAAAGCACATAGTAATGATAAAATGTTTTGGAAGTCGATGAAAATAAGTATCCTATTTTAAGGAAATGTGCGCTAAAAATTTACTCATTGTGCAACAACATATAATTGCGAGTCTTATTGTTTTCAAATATGAAATATTTGAAATCAAAATACCGAACAAAGTTAAATGGCACATATTTAAATAACTGTTTGCGGACAGGGAGCTCTAATTATATTCCCGATTATAAAAAAATAGCTGAAAATACGGACACACAAGTTCCACACTAAATTATATGTATATAAAAGTATTATTAAAAGAATCATACTCTTCTTTTATCGATGTACTGAATGTTTGTGATGTATATTTATTATATTATATTAAGAGAATAAAGTTATAAAAAATCTTTTTTTTCATACCGATTTGCCCTCGGTAATTTTCAGATTTAAATTTGTGCCCTTAACGGCAATCAGGTTGCCGACCCCTGGTCTAGAGTTCAGGTTTTCTTTGGCAGTATTACGTATACAAACCGTATCAAGAATTATTAAGAAGGTTTGTTAACATGCTGTACATGTGCTGCCACCTCAAACCTTCAAATAACAATGAAGTAACGCCAAATCGCCAGGCGCAGCGATCTATTTTGTACTAGTTTGTTTGTGATCGTTTGAGGTTCTAAATCTCGCTAGTTTATTGATATTGCTGGCACTCACATTTGACATTTGGAACGGTAAGATGCAAATGTTTTCTTTTGTTTTTTTTTTGTTTTTTAATGTGATAGAATTAAATCGGTTTGTCAGAATATTATGAAACAAAAATATAAGTTTTGTAGAAGTTATTGTGAAGCATGTATTAAAGTAAAATTGCCATCAGAAAAAAATCCTAAATTAGCATATTGAATTAAAACATGTTGAATGCCCGCACAGCTTTATTCGTGTCTTTAACGGCAATAATAATTTTTTACATCACGACATTTCGAGAGACTTACGGAATAATTAAATATGTGAAAACCAAATTTCTAACTAATAACAATCAAGAGGTGTCGGAAGATGTTTTACTACTTTCTGAACATGAATTATTAAGATATAACGGTGACAGCGGTTCGAAAGGTTTATACCTTTCGATTTTAGGGATCGTGTTCGATGTTGAAAAAGGTAGGAAACACTATGAACCTGGTGGCAGTTACCACGTATTTGCCGGGCGAGATGTTTCGAAATCCTTTATAACAGGAGAGTTTGAAAGCGACCAAATTGACAATGATGTCCTGACATTAGATGACAAAGAAATCATAAGTCTTAAACAATGGCTAGCTTTCTATTTTAAAGAATACAAATATGTGGGAAAATTGATTGGCCAATTTTATGATAATAATGGACACAAAACAGATTATTTAAAGCGGTTTGAAGATAAAATCATTCAGGCAGAGCGGAATGAGAAGGAGAATAAAAAGATTCTAAATCAGTATCCTGCATGCAATATAGAGTGGGCTGAAGGAGTCGGCACAAAGTACTGGTGTACAAATAGAAGTGGTGGTCAGCTTCGGGATTGGGTTGGTTTTCCTAGACAAATCTTTGACCCTAACTCCAATACTGAACGATGTGTTTGCGTTCAAAACCCTTCCGATACTGCGAATCAGTATAAACCATATGCTAATTGTGATACTTTATCAGAATTTTGTTTTTTAAACAATTAAAATTTGGATGTATGAATGAATAAGATTTTTGTATCGTGTTATTGATATTAATTTAAAATTTATGTTCATTATAGCACAACTTATTTTAGCTCATCCGTAAATAAAATAGTTTGAAACCATTTTTTTTTTTCAATATTCATTTTTATAAGGATCATCTCAACAAAAAAATTGTAGCTTTTTCACTTAAAATATTATAAGTATCAATCATTTTTTTATATTATATTTAATTTAATATATCTATGTTTACTATTTATTAAGACTCAAGAAATCCGTTTAAAAAGTAATTTTTTTTTTCATGATGAATGATGATGGTGCGAATGTTAAATAAGACAACAGAAGTATTTATTACATAATTTATTTATCACATTATATTAAGTTTCAAAATCTACTATATATTTTTATACTGAATAAAATTATTTATTGAATTTTAGATTTTGTTTATATATAATATTCAACTGCAATATTAACATAAATCTATTTAGTATTTATTCACCTTATAGAACTTTAACTGACTTCAACAGTCGAATTAGATAATTCTATAGATATCATGTTTATTGTAGAATCTATTTTATAACAATATTTAGATGAAAGTATATCATTCCAACATGTTGTTAAAGAAATTGCTTTTCCTGTAAATACCTTCTTGTTCACAAAAAGCTTG
Organism: Ctenocephalides felis; assembly: GCF_003426905.1. Taxonomy (NCBI): domain Eukaryota; kingdom Metazoa; phylum Arthropoda; class Insecta; order Siphonaptera; family Pulicidae; genus Ctenocephalides; species Ctenocephalides felis. The sequence continues at coordinate 44,031,900 of NW_020538040.1, read as the reverse complement.
ACACCAAAGTTATTGTTGTCGTTACATCCCAAAATCCACAGCCATATATAATGTTGAGTGGTGTTTGCTTTTACATATCCAATAAAAAATATATCATTATTTTCGTTAATTAATGATATTATATATGGATTTTTGGATAATTTTAAATTAATTTCACGTTTTATATTTGGCATTATAAAATACTGTAAGATTGGTTCTTCATGTTCTGTTTGTAAATGGGACATCAGACAGTCCTTTTTAAATCTAGTCATACAATGCGAACTTTTTGGGCAGTTGAAAAGCTTTGTTTTAAGTGTATCATCATTTTTACACTCAAGCTCGTTTACGGGCGTCATTATGAATGGTTTTTTGAACAATTTTGTTCCTGTGGGATATGTTATTAATTTTGACAACGTGTTTTTAGGATTATCGCGATTACAAAACGGCGATAGCCTCGAGTTCAGCAGGACTCCGCGAAACGTTTTATTTTCTTCTGGTTTTACGCTATCGACTGAAAAGTAAATATTTTAACATTAATATACTCCCTTTTAAATTTAAGTATACAAATTACGTAGTCCCAAATGAGCGCGATTGTATTAAATTTTGAAAGAACGCTGTAACCGGAAGTATTTTACAGTATTCCTTTAAGATGATTTTGTGCTTAAACAATGTTCTATATGAATAATTTCTTTGAATAAGTCGTTTTATTATTAATATGTAGAATATATCTTTTCTATATTGTACATTTTAAGAATAGTAAATATTTTTGTATTATATAGAAATGACTTATATTCGCAATATGAACACTGACCTTTTCGATCCCCGAATGTTGCTGCTAAAACGGCGAATAACTTGTCCGCCAGCAAACATCTCCCTCGTGGCCCCAATGTGACCCTACAGACAGGGCATCGTTCGCTGCGTCTTCTGCATGTACCGCATAAGACGTGACCGTGGCAACACTGCCAAGCGGGGGGCTTTAATACCTCCAAACAAACAGGACACTCGAGCAATTGGGCGGCACTTTGGACGCACGCGGATAGACGATGCATAGAAACCTGAAAAATAATGAGCAAATTGTTAATGGGTTTTTGCCTTCAGGCAAGTGGACTGAGTTAATTGAGTTGATCAGCAACAATTGAAATTCATCGAAACGTTTTGGAATTTCTAATAGATTTCCAATCCTTACTTATGAAGATTTATGTCATATATTTTGTATCCAAACGATATCTTCAAAAAGGATTAGATTTTTTTAAATCAATTTATTAGGGTATTTAGGAATTTTAAGAAAAAAATGTCTTTAACTGTTTATTGCAAAAAAAACTGCTCTATCCACCATTTATTGTTAACTATTTTTGAACTTTGAAAGCATAACAAAAATATTTTATCTGTAAACCGATAGATATTTATCAAAAACTATTTAATTTTATCTAAAAAAATGGTCATGAAGAAACGGTTTGATCGATCTTTACCAGAATCCCAACAGATAATGTAATGATATATTATATGTGCTCACTATAGCTAATATTATATAATATTAGAAAAGTATATGCATACATATAATATGAAACAAAAACAAAAATAAAAATACTACAAAAGTAAAGGAAAGAAAAAAAATCGCTTCAGTCTGGTGGGCTGGACTTTCGAGTACATTATTGGGCTTGCTAAATCGTTAGAATGGACGTCGATTCGTGGTTTCATAATTGGAAGCGACCAGTGCGATTTGTATATTAACCAAAAATATTTAAAATATTTTGTGTTATAATAGATAACGGAGAAATAAAATTCGATTGATAAAGATATGTACGAACATAATTTTTTACATTTTGATGACCTTTTTGTGAAAAGAGCCTTGTGCGACTGCAGTATTACATTAAAAAATCCAAAAAAAATGGAGTAGGGAACTTTTAATATTTATTTCATACGCTTCAGATATAGCTTTAATTAATTTTGTGTGAAGATTAGTCCCAAAGATTGCTTTTTGGAATCGGTCAAACCGTTTGTAATCAATTCCCAAAAATTTTGACTGTGTGAAAAATTCTAAAAACTCTGGTTCTCATTTTGCATCAATATTACGATTATATTATTTTGTATTATGACCGTTGATTTCAAAACATGATTTGGTGATCATAAAGTCAAAACTTTAAAATAAAACATTAAAATTTGAGAAAATAATTTTCTTGTATCGAAACCAAAACATTCAACTTTTATTGAAGAAATATTGAGAAAAGTCGGAACTAACGATAAGACGAGGAAACACATTTTCAATTTGTGGCGGAAATTAGCAAAATATTAATTCGAGTATTCATTTTTATTGGGCAGAAGTATATGGACTATATGAAGTACCAATATTTGGACAAATTTAGGGTTTTGGATAGAAAAAAACTGAGAAGATAAAGAGGATATATAAATACACAAATGAAGATATATTGCGAAGCAAAGTGGTGATAAACACTGAAATAAAAAATGCATTATCTCCACATGGCAAAAATAATGCTTATTGTAATATTTTATTAAAAGCGTAAAAAATGGGCGGCAGTAGTTATTTAAAATACAGATGATTGACGACCGAGAAACATACTGAAATTCAAAGGTTTAGCCATGGGTGGCGTGTAGAACCTTTTCAAGCCTACGAGGGAAAACAACGTGCTCACCTTACTATTTAATATATATCACGATCATGTTTATAAAATTGCATTGAATGAATGACTTGTGTGTGGTATGCTATAAATAAATTATGGTTTTTGTCATAAACCTTATTGTTAGTATGTAAGGCTAGCCTGTATACGTTTTTAAATTTCATGTTTCATTGCATATATGTGATTAAAAAGTAACAGAGCCTTCTTATTGTATCCAACAATAAGCGAAAACATGTATTTGCAATGGCAAGATTTGAATAATAATATGGTTATGTAAGAAAATTACGTAGTTGGGATGCTGTACATACTAGCAGATCTATACATCCGCATACCGATGCGAACAAAAGTCTCGCGAAACAAAGGGAAAGTGTGTGATATCAACTTTTTTACCTTTGAATATCTATACTTATAAATTCGACAAACGATTATTATACAGTAAGTTCAGAGTTTCGAACAAATTATTAGGAAAACAATGCGCAAGTCCTATGTTTTTATACCTTGAATTATACAGCATACTATCCCGTCATTAATTCGACGAACGCCGGGTATAAAGAGTTTCGTAATGAATATCATTGTGTTTCAATGAAATTAAAGTTAATTGATTTCATAATAATCATCATTATTGTTTGCGTTTATTAACATTCATATTTATGTGGTAGGTACGGTTGTGCCACTTTTTTTATCAGCAATAATTTTGTTAATTTACCAGTTAGCTGAGAGAAAAATAAATTAAATGATAATTTCAACATTTGTCTACGTGAAAATGAAATACTGTTCTTTAAAACGATGTGTTGATCATAAAATCAAATCATACAAAAAATGCGAGTGTCACAACCATCCACACCCGAAGGACAGAAAAAATATATGTTGATTCGCTTTCATTTACAAATAAAAAAATAACCTTGGTTCCTGAACGAAGATGCAATAAAATTGTAATTCGGATGTTTTTGCGACCAGGCTGCATTGTATCTATGATCTTAATAGACTATTAAGATCAGATATAATACTATAATAGCCATTATACTTTCAATTGTGCATAATATTTCAATTGTATGGTGATTGTATCAATAATATTTGTAATATAGTATTGAATGCGTCTAATCCTTTCACTATCACTCCCTTTGAGATAAAATAGATAGAAGATTAAATATTGAGAAATGTTAGTTGAACATCTTTGTTGTTTAACTAGAACTGTGCTATCGTTACCACAACCTTTTTACAATATAGTTTTAAAATACCAGAAATTGCTCAAATAGTTTTTTTTTGCACGTAACATTTAGTGCATTTGAATTTTCTGTTATTTTTCTAATTTGCCACTTTTGAGTTAATTGAATGGGTTCCTAGTATATTTCCTATAAATGCATTTCCTAATAAATGCATTGATAAGGTTTTAAAATTAGGTCGGTTGTACTTTTTTGCATAAAGCTTTCTTTTGTTATTTAAAATAATATTTTAATGTACCAAGGGGCGTAGCTCCCGTCACATTTCTACCGTATTTCAAGCAAACATTAATAAAATATTTCCAAGTTTTTCATAAAGGCTTTAGAAATACTAAAGCTACCATCAGCTATAGATTATTTAATAAATCAAAAAAAGATTTTGCCAAAAGATAGAACAAAAAAAGTTTGCCAAAAAAAGACAAGAGTTCATCATCCAATATTATTATGGATCGTGAAACATACGCATTTGACCAAACTAGTCAGTAGATTGGAATGAATGAAGATATTAGATATGTTTCACTTTTAAATCTTTAATAATTATTTAATTTGTGTGATAGAATGAAGTAAATGCGTTTTATATATTTTTAATTGTTTTAATTTTTACTTACCCCTGTGGGTGGTTGTTGTTCAGTTCCCGAATTCCACAATAAAAGCGATACTCCTTGTGGTACCTCTTCCTGTGTGTTTGGACATGTTTCGTGCTTAGAATTACTTTGTATTCTTTTGGCCACTTCAGCTATTCTTAAGCCGACTACATCTTCGCCATTTACCTGAAAAGAAAAGGTAGTTAAAAAAATGGTTAGCGATATTAAAATGGTATAATACTATAAGAATTTTCGCTGTTTTCCAGCATTGATCATATAATAATCATTTTTTGTTCACGAATGCCTTAGAAAAAATTATTCACAGTAAAATGATTTTTTCAGTGTCTTAGATTTCTGAATAAACCATAAACCATTTTGTTATGATATTTTTTTCACAATGATCCAGACTATTAGACTTATTAATATATTTTGAACAAACTTATATCCAATAAAAAACATAAAAGATAGAGTGACGAATCAGATTTTTAGGACTGTCTTCGAATCAGAAACAATGTTCAAAACACTTAATTTTTTACTGAACTACAAAGTGAAATAGATCTAACAAAACAGCTTTGATATAGTCTAAAATTATATTTAATATAATTACAACATTAGGTGATAAATTATATAGAGACGAAAGAAAATCTCAATATCACAAGACAAAATTGACAAATTTTGTCATTTTGAGAAAGCAAAAAAATTATTGCATAATTGAGAACAAATAATATTTTTTATAATAAATACAAATGCATAACTACACATAATGCAAAGTTGTAGTTCATTTATCCTTAAACCTAAAATAAAACAATAAAAATCCTTAAACCAACAATTTAGTGACCTTGTATGGTGTCTTCCAATTAGTAATGTTGACTGCAATATAGTTACATTAACTTTGCAGAATGCATTTAAGAAAAAAGTGAAATATCTGTTTTTATTATAGATATTAGATGCATATACGAAGTTGATACATTTGGTACTTATTTAATTACTTTTTATTAATTATTATTATTATTATTATTAATTATTAATTAGTCGTTGCATTTAAAGCATTTAAATATACTTAATTTAGTAATCAGTTTTTGGTATAAGGTTGTCGACGAATAGAGATAAATTATAGTTAATTAGAATTATGCTTAAAATGCATAAATACTCGAGAGTTACTCATTTGCAATAGAAAATCGTTAATGATATCTCTATATATGCAATATAATATAATTCTAATTAACAGAATAAAATATTTATCTGAATTCTTGATTAAAAGCTTACTTTGATCGCTTGTCATTTGAAAAGGTAACTCTTGATATAGCAGTTGAAGGTAATATGACGCTTGAGTTAAATGTTAATAGGCTCGTTTTATTTTAATTCATTGTGATTAGAAATTAAAAATTATATTATGGTATTTTATATCTTTTTTATTATTAATTGCAAATAGTTCTTCAATTTCTTGTAATGTTAATAATTCTTAAGCAAATGTGTATGTGCATTTTTTGCTCTTTTGCTTTCGAAACTACTTTTAATAACTTCTATTGATTCTATTGATTTTCATATAAACTTTTAAATATAAACCAATAAAACAATTTAATTTATTTAAATGCCATTTGCAATATAACTCTTTTTTTTTAAGTGTTTTTATTCTCTGTTTTTTGGTAATCAATATTTTTTAGTTGCGAAAATGCTAATAAAACTAACCAATTTTTAAATAAGGCCACTGTCACTTTGTCCATATATACCATTTTGTCCAGATTTTCCGTATATAATTTTTTCAAATTCTTGATATGACTTACAATTTATAATAAATCATATAAATCTTAACCTGAACATGATTAGTATTCTTTTCAAAGTATATTACTAATTTAGCACAACACACCTATATGTCAATTTTGGGATATTGTTTGTCAAAAATGATTATTTTTGAAGAATTGTGCTTAATGAATTAATTAGTGAAATACAATTTAAACTATTTAACTAGTATACGCCGCTGCTGTTAATTGGAGTTTTATATACTTGCTTATATTCCTTCATACGTAATACTGATGTTGATAATCGTTTAATATAAACTGTATTATTGAATATATCATTACATCTAACCAATATTATTTCATTATTATAAAATCAATTAAACAATTAAATATTCTTTTAGATGGCATCAAATTTGATACAAAACAATTGGCGGTCGAGTTCCGAAGCATCTAGTCACCAGCTCTTACAATCAGAAATTGTCAACAGTTTTCTGAACACTAGCAGGTACGTGAAAGATTCAATTCTGATTTATCATAATTTAGTTTTATACCACGATTAGAATGATTTAATTGATTTAATCAAGCTAATAATAAGTTATTGCAATTTGTAAAAGATCGCCATTCACAAAAATTATCACAAATTAATATTTACTATTTATATTTCATACAATAAAATTAAATTTTTGTCAATTTTTTTCACAAATAAAATTACCTCTAACAAACAATCCCCTGTCCTTAATCCGGCCTCGGCAGCTTCAGAGCCAGGTTCAACTGCGCTAATCCAGGGATATGGATCCCATTGGGTACGACTCAGGTGGAGGCCCAATTTGCCTTCGTCACTACCGCGTGGTATGTGACATAATCGCAAAGAGCCTGCTATTGTCGAGGTCTGTGACATCCTAAAAATTAAAGATAAAATTATAAAACAGTTTCAATTAGATACACAAGATATTAGGTTGTCAAATATCTCCCTTCCGCTTTTTTGCTCTTGGTTTATAATACAAAAAGGCGGAAGGGAGATATTTGACAACCTTATATTTTCTTGTATATATTATTTGATATATTTGACAACCTTATATTTTCTTGTATATATTATTTGATGAGCAATCTGATCTTAGAAGTCCTATGAGCTGTTGTGATGATTTGACTTAACAAACTACGTCGGTTTTCTGGATGGTAATGCAAATAGTTGTTCCTATCTCTATGTGATGAATTTTGTTGCAACAATGTCTGTAATACTGATGAATTGGAGCTATTTTGACTTGGAAACATATTGTTATCTATAGTTACAAATGAAGACCGATGTTTTTACCGCTTGACATTGGGCAACATTTGGCATCGAGCCTGGGTTCTCTAATTGAAATCCCACATTCCTAACTACTAATTACTACTAGTTCACAGGGGATCCGAGATATACGATCGTATACTCGAGTTGGGCGATTTTTTCTTTTATAATAAATATTTATGCACGGTATGATTATCGTCTCAAAATACTATTGAATATTACATAAATTTTGGATCTCTGATTAGTAATATGTTGACATCAGTTGTCATGATTTGTTGGTATAATTTATATATTTGTTACAAGTTCTTTTTACAATCACTAATTTATCACTAAGCTCTAATTAATTCGAATTTGTATAAATTTAATACTTATTTATTACTTATGTTATCAAGTGGACTTTTTTTGGGAAGTGAAAAGTAATCTGATCCAAAATACTGCGCCATTTCCTCTCCTGGGTAGCAACCTTTCGGTACAAAAGCTCAATACCTCGAATATTACTATACAACCTATATTGAATTTGGACGTACAGCTAAAGAATCTAATTCCTAAAGTTCGATCATCATTTTAATAAAAAACTAATAAAAAATATGCACTCCACATTCGATTAAAGTGCTTTTGAAGAAACGCTGGATGTGCGAATTTGCATGCTATATGCATTTAGCTTACTTAGCCATATTTTAAATAATATTACTATATTCACGAATTCCATTTCCATTCCATTCCTTCGATTACATCACGTTTGTCATTATCAGCCCTAAATCTAATCTATTCTACTTAAGCTTTATAGCAAGCAGTAATTCATTAAATGCTATGATTTATTTTATCGTTTATTGAAGCTTTATATTGCATTACGGTTTTACGATCCATCAAATAAAACAAATAATCTTATTAACGGTATTGAAAATGAAAGTCAATGCTTGTCAGGTTCGATAGAGTTTCTAAACCGATCGTAAAATTTATGTCACGCGTTAATTACACAATTCAGTTCTCATTTCTCTGGTATTCAAGCATAACGATTTATGTGTTATATGATTGTAAAGAATTTAATATTTTGATCTGACAAGGTGAACATAATGTTAACAACTACAATTACCAGAGAGTTGGTCACTCAATTATTATATAAGAACACTGTAGGTACCACCATTTCTGGCTTACTCTATTTTGGGAGAAATGTAGTGTATATATAATATATTGAAACGATTATATTATTATTACAACAAATATATATTATATTGTAATCAGAGTCAACAATTGCACATAATTACATTTGACATCATAAATGCTTACAAGCAAATTTGGACTAGAGTAGCCCCACACATATTTTCTGATGCAAGAACTGATGTAAAACAATTAAGGGACACGAGTTTATAATATACAATTTATTAAAAATTCAATTTTTATTGAAGTATCAAATAGCTAATAATTTGAATAATACAATTCCATTTCTAGAAATTATAATAATCATTTAAAAACGATGAATTATTCAAATTAATCAAGGGGGAAATAGCTTATAGACAATGATTATTACCGATATTACGATATTTTTGATATAGTTATGTTTTTTTTTATTTATTTATAGACTTTAACCGAGTGGTCACTTAGCCCCTTGAATTTTATAATTGTGTGAACAAATTTGTTATATTACCTATTAGTGCATAATTAGAAATTTGAAGAGAAAAATATAGGTACGTATTGGTTTTTAGTAATATATTCAGTTATAATTAGCACATTCAGAGCAATTATATTCTTAATGGATTTGTAGATATGGATTCATAAAACTTTGTGAAATTTATCAATATATATAAAACGCACTCTTGTTTGTCAATAAAAAAATGCGCAATGATGTATTAAACGCAATGCTGTCGATGTTCAAAGTAAATGCGACTATAGCCACAGTGAATGAGAAAATTAAATGTATTAGGAGTGTTTATAATGAGGAGGTGAACAAGGTATTTATTATATTTAATAATTCCACTTTATAAGGAAAATATTACCAAAATTAATTGTTGATGCGCTTTGGGCAGCCGTACTGAAGTATGCATATGGGCTTCAGAGCAAAAAAGATGAAGATGGGGCGCATGATTATTTTAAGGTAATTAATAACATTATTATATTACTTATCATCTTACAGAGTGGATTCCAATATCTAGATAAATTAGATGTTATTTTTAGAAAATTAAATAATTTAAATGTGATGATTAATATTTGATAGCTATCGATTCAAAAGATTTCAAGAGAATCTAAACTATTGGTTCACATAATAAACATAATAAATTTTCATCTCTTGTATATGTACAAGCAAATCATCTATCTCTTTTCTATTAATATAGGTTCCCGAACACTTTTACGCATCTGGTGATAACATGGTAAATAAATAAAAAAACTTGATTTGAAATAATATCTTTCGAAAGATATCACAATACCCGAGCTAATATCTAATATTTCAGGGTGTGGATTTTATCTGCCAAAAACGAGAATGTTATATATTATGTTTGTTAAACGAGAATGCTATGGGACACGAATGGACCATTGTAGTGCGAGAAGTTTTATTGTGTGTCTATGGCAGTGAGCTACGCCATTTCTCGGCTACTGGCTCTAGAAGCAAACGTCCAACCATAGTCCGAAAATTATTTCGAGGGTTATTAGGTACACTTTTGTCTACATTAAATTGATATTGCTATTATCTAAAAATTTGATAAACTATAACACTTATATTCAAGAACTGCATTTCATCATGATATGTTTCCATATTTAATAATAATAGTGTTTATAGTAATAATATGCAGATATGTATATGTATATGTGGATATTATTAATATATTTATTCTTTTTTTTCTAGATTGGTGTAACAGATTAAGCAAATCTATTATTAAAAAAAAATTGCTAATTCAATATATTAACAAATGTTGTTCTTATAAGAGATTAAAAAATAAATAAAAAATAAAACATGTTTTATTATTGGTATGTTTATATATGTGTATGTGTGTGTATGTATACATATATATATATATATATATATATATATATATATATATATATATACATAATATTTCAGGATAGAAAGCAACCTTACTAAATACCTAACCTAAAATTACACCTCGATATTTTGACGTATAAAGACCTTTTTAAACGCTTTAAGTTCTTAAAATCTAAAACCTTTTTACGAACTTTAGGTTACTAAATCTGCTCTAAGCATGTCCTAAATGCCCTGGGAAGGTCTTGTGCTTATATGGCATTAGGGCTTAATACATAGTTTTTTTTATCTTTTACCGCGTTTTGGGGAAGGCACTCTAGAACATAAAAAGGTTTTAAATTTCGACACGGAATATATATATGTATTAGGGTGGTCCTTAAAATGGTCATTTTCGAATTTGCTTGCTCCCAGCGGCTCAAATGGTTCCAAATTGATAAAAAACAATTCTCTGAAAGTTTTAGCTCTTAATATTAACGTTTAAATAGAGCGCAATTCAATCAAAGTTTTGTGTGGAAATAGCATGGAAAAATTTTCAAAAATTTTAAAAATGTTTTTTAGATGTAATTTAGCGAACGAATGAATGGATAAAACTCATTCATTTGTCGCTAAGTTATACCTAAAACATTTTTTTTAAATTTTCAAATTTTTTTCCATGCTCTTTACATACGAAGTTTGATTGAATTGCGCTCTATCTAAACGTAAATATTAAGAGCTAAAACTTTCTGAGAATTGTTTATCAATTTGGAACCATTTGAGCCCCTGGGAGTAAGGAAATTTGAAAATGACCATTTTAAGGACCACCCTAATATGTATATATGTATAAGTATATATATATATATATATATATATATATATATTTGGGTGTTAATTTGCAGCTAATCGTCAAAATAAAATAAACAATAAATAATGAACTATTTATTAATACGTTTCGACACGGTTGTGTGTCATCATTCAGCATTTTTCTTGAAATTTTTACAGTATCACACCATTAACAAAAATTTAAAATAACATGTAGAAAATAAACAATAATAAAGTAAAAAGAAATTAGTTTTAAATTTAAACTAAAGATTTGTTGTAAAGATAGAAAAATCTTTAATCCATACGTTTCAGTCTTCATCGAGACCGTCAAGTTTTATTATAATTAATTTAGAAAAGATAATTGATACAACATATTAGACTTGAAGATAGGTACAAACAAAAACAATTTAACACTACACTACACTAATCAATGTATTATATTTACTAATTAATTAATTGACTCATTATTCTGATTGAATTGCTGTTTCTAGTATAATTTAATTTTTTGTCCAATATAATTTATACTTTTATGTCTTCATATTGATTAAACGATCGTAATTATTATTGCATATAAATATTAATCAATTAATCAATTTTATTAATTGGGTATTCAACAGTAAAACAAAAAATAATTGTCTAGACAATGATGATTCAAAGAGTAGTGATAAAAACTTCAAACAATGCATTTTTTGCTGCTGTTTACCTTCATTATATTTATTATCTTCAATGCATTTACATTTGTTCTTACAGCTTTTAAACATCATACATGTATAAAAACATTGTTTGAAAGACTAATTCACGACAAATTTTATTATTAATTAATATTAAGGTATTGTTTTATACAATTTAGTCTTATTTTGCCAGTTTGATAGTTTGTGTTAGTATGATAACTTTTCAACTAACTTCGATGGCCTATAAATGGGTTGAAATTGTTATTTATTTTTTTCTTTGTTGCAATTATAGGGGAGTACTGGGTACCTTCGTGCCTTTTTCCGTCCACACCCCCAGGGATGGTTGTGACAGGCCTAAACTAGATATAAACACCAAAATGGTTTATAACGACCTTTATTGTCGTTAATAACAATATGTAACACAGCACAACATAAATATTCAAACAAAGCTTATGAATAAAATATAACAATACATAATTTTTTAAACAAAGTTAACAAGACTTTTTAGTGAAATCTTTTTTTTTCTTATGTTGAATTTTGCATTTTTTTCTCTTCCATATTTTGTCTTAGTTAAGTTAGATTTTTTTGTATCTGGTTAATCTCCACCAGGACAAGAAATACATGTCACAACCGTACCCAACGCACACTTTCGAGAACAAACCAATGATGACTGACCTAAATTTATCTCTTATCTAAGCAAAAACTAATTTCTGGTTAATAACAACTAATGTTCAATTTACAGAAAAATGACAAACAGAGTGATCTATCTAATTCAATTAAGAGCTATTACTAAAAGAATTCGATCATGAAAACTTACTTTTGGCACTTTAAAAGCAATGCGGTCTGCAAATAATGTTAATGTGAGGCACCGACTGAAAGCAATAATGGGAACTTGCTCGAACAATCATACTTCATCTTTCTCCCTTTGGACCCTATCTCAAAATCAGAATAGTTCAGCTGTTGGGACGATCGTACCGTGGCGCAACTGTACACAGTCTTCCCTACTTATTGTGTGTATATAAATCCTAAAAATAATTTTCAATAACTTTCTCAATTATTTATATTAACTTATATTTTTGTCATTTTTTTAAGTTTGATTGTTGTTTTGTGATTATGTTCTTCAAATTTCGTAACTTCTCATTTATGTTTTTTATAACCTTTGAATTGAGAAAAAACGAGTTTTGTAATGCACAATACATGTTTGGTCACGTAGACGACTTTATATTATTATGATTCATAATTATTCAATTGATTGATGCTGAATTAATTTATCTAATATCATATTGGTTTATTTTTAGAAATATATGAAAAAACTAAAATCCTGTTGCAAATTATAATACGTTTCAAATCAATTTAAATCGAAAACTATTAATTTTATTTAGGCTAGAAATAATAAATATGCGCTTCTCTAATTATAAGGCCAATTAATGCAAAATATAATTTTATTTACATTCATGATTTTTTGAGTAATATTACTAATTTTTATAATGCATATTGTTAATAATTGTATAGTATTTAAAATTACGCATATTAGTTGAGTTTATGTATATTGAGACTACAATTCATAATGCTAAAATTTTATTTGTAGCAAGTGTGTTTTTGTATTTAAAACCAGAAGTGATTTAATTTTAAATTTTACCACGTTTAATATTCAATATACGTCTGTTTTCAAATTGTACCTGATCGAAATTATAAATATACACTTTAAATACTTAAACGATTTTATGTAAAAAACTATTTAGTTACCTGAATTGGTGGTGTATTTTTATTATTTTTGTAAGAATATATATTTTCACATAGTTTTCAAACTACAAATATGCAGTTTTTCACCGAGGTCTTTAGAAGATTTGTTATGATATGCACAGAACTCAATTGATGACAGAAAGAACTAGCTGTAAGTGGAATTCTGTCTTAAGGCAATTAGGGCATCGTGCCTTAAGGCAAATTGCTGGAACTTCCCGTACCAAAAATTATTATTTTTTTAAAAACGATTAACATTTTTGAAAAAATTTTACTTCGAAAAAAAATAGATTTTTGAGAAACTATAAAATTGACAAAAAATTCCTTTTTTTCTGAAAAAAAAAATTTTTTATTTGAAAAAAAAATTTTTTTGAGAAAAAAAATTGTTTTTTGAAAACAAATTTTTTTTAAAAAATAAAATGTTTTCTTCATTTTGACATATTTTGTAAATTTTGAACTTTTTTTCAAAGCAGTCGCACTGCTTGAACTGCATAGAGACGAAATGTCAAAGCTCGCAAGTGCCGCGCCGCCGTCTAACGCATAAGCATTGGTACGGAACCCATAGAAATGTAAAAAAAAATTATACTTATTGTTAAAATCTCTATAAAATATCTGATAATTTGATGTGCATATGTCTAATGATCATTTTTAACCGCCCAATGGCATTTTTTTTACTTTTTTCATTAGATCTCCGAAACCGCTAGACCTGCCTTCATGAAAATTTGATCAATTCTACATCTTGTCAATACAAGTAAATTGTTTTTTGAATTATTCAAATCGGACGCTCCGTTCTCTTAAAAACGGAGGTGCTGTTTTTGGCACTTTTTGCCCCGTATCTTCGGAACGGCTAGACCTGCCTTTGCGAAAAACTAATCAGCACGTCTCCTTATCAATACGAATCGAATGTTTTTTGAATTATTCAAATCGGTTGATCCGTGTTCCCGAAATCGTCGACGAAAATTTGTATCCGCACATACATACACACACATACATACATACATACACACACACACACACACACATACGTCCATTTTTTCTAAGGTATGCCAAAATGTTCAGAAACCTCTGAAACGTAAAGATATATAAAATTTTTCATTTTCGATTTTTTTGCGATTACTATAACTTGCCCTACGGGAAGTTAATTATAGTCCTCGTATTTGATAAATATGCTAAATTAAAAACGTAGTGCAAGAGTTTTTTTTTTTTTTAATAGTAAAAATGACACTAATACACTAGTGCAATTATAATTATTATCTTTTTTACAATAAACTTGCTTTAGTTAGATATATAGGGTGTTTATGTGATATTGCAAACAAGCGCGATTCGTTGATTTATATCATTTTAAAGTTATAAATGTTTATGTAAAATTTCTTAAAAATTCCGATGGTTTCCGATTTCATGCCGATGTTCTAAGAGGAAAACTAACCTAAATAAACTTAACTATCTAAAATAGTTAAATTTCATTAATAATTTTTCATTGTTTTATTTGAAAAAATAAATCATTGTCATAAGGCAACTCAACAATGAAATGCACCTGGTCGTGCACCATAACGCTAATTGCATTCGAGCCGCAATGAGACAACGCTCGACAAACATTATTCTCAAAGTGCAATGTTCCCATATATGGCATTTATAATTTCTATTGTCGGTTTTTATAAAATTCACTTTAGATTACAAAAAGAATCTTGTATAGAATACTAAGAGAGAAATCATAATAAAGCGTTGTAGTAATATCTCTATTTTTCGTGAAAATAGAGATCCAAATTATGTTTCTGTTTAAAATGGGAAACCTCTCATACTAAATATTTTCTCGATTTGAACATTATTGTTATTTTAGCATGCATTCTTATTATATTTCTCTGAGGATCTCTTATTCAATCTTATTTTAGCCCACTCTTTAAGCTAAACTATTAGCATTAAGGAAAGTACGGACAAAATGAATTGCTATTTGTTTTCTAAATATGTTTTTTATTTAGTAGTATTATATCCAGACTAAACTTGATCATTTTTCCTCATCTTTAATTCAATGACTATAAGATAGTTTTGTTCTTTAATTGGATATTGGGTACAAATGATACATCGTAACATTCGTAACTAACCTACGTAGGGCAGAACACGAAAAGAGGATTTTGCAATAAGTGCAAGTCTATTCTTTTTACAGACGGATCCTTTGAGGTTGTTAAAATCACCTTTGACAAGTTTTAATTTTCTTTTTTCTTGGGTAGGAATGAACTACCCTGTAGTTTTTGCGAAATAGTACTGTCACATTTGTCAATTAAATGAAAAATGAACGAGAAATCAAAATTTCATCAAACGACTGATAATTGCAATAAAATTGATCAAAATCACTAGTACTGTTTTTTATTGTTTACAGCTTGTTTCAATAATCAGATCACAATCTTAATCTGTAAGTTGAAAGTGGATATTGAACATCAAAACAAAGAACAAAAAGGAAAAACAAAAAAGTATTTAATAAATGAATAAATAATAATCAAATAATGAAAATAATAGATAATAATAATAACAATACTAATATCACTTGACCATTTTCTCTTTAGTCGCCTTAAATATTTGGTTTAATGGGGTTACTGTATATCAGGATTTGCATGTTCATCCAATTTATATTGGAAAATTGAGCTTCTGCTTTTAATGATTTCGGCCACTGTGAGTATTTTTAAATCCTCGTGTATCATATTGTTGGTCACTAGTACTGGTATGGGTTTATTGATTTTAATAGAAATAATTGCAAATAATAATAAATAAGTCCCCCAAAAAACATGAGAAACCACCCTCAAAGTAAACTTTTGATACACGTTCGAACAGATCATACGACACGACTGTGACAATGACGCTCAATATCTGAGAGGATTTTGATTATGGCATTTCTTCATGTTATATAGTCGCGAAAACGTTACTAAATCTAGACAATTTTTAAATAGATCAATTTTTAAATATGTCATTTTGTCCGTATTTCCCATACTTCTTAATATATCGTCCTATGTACTGTTAATTAGTTTCGATCTATATTTTCCTTAATTAGCTGGCACGTGACAGTGCAAATTATTCCGTTAAATTTGAACTTTGATCAGTCGGAATTTGCATTGTTTGTTTTGCTTACAAATAAACGTCAGTATGTATTATGAAAGTCGCGAATATTTAGTCTATCGGGCATTAATCAGCAATGTTGAATATGATCGTTCTGTCTGTCGGCGGCTCGATAACACTTTGTTTTGCATTGTTGATTGACCTGCTTCCTGCACAAACAATTCATATTGCATAACAAACAGTTTAACATTTTGCACTTCACGTGATGATCATGCGTGCATTTGAATGGCAAATTTAACGGAAGATTAAATGATTCTCATTATTAGAATTATAGAAATTGTGCGTGACGTGACGTGACGTAACTGATAAGGGCGTGGGCAAGCACAAATTAGTGCAGGGTTCGATTACAACCTCAGCTAAGCTCGATATCAAGCAGTATGATATTAAGTTTTCACTTGTGGTTATATGATCTCAAGAGAAAATCGCCTTTTGCGAACATTGATGCATCACATACAAATTAGCACACAATACATAGAAATATCAAAGAAGAGTACGGTAAACCACTGGGTTGCATCTCGAAAAAAATAATAGATTAGGAATGCAAGTTAGCAAACACAGCGCGAAGAACACGTGGCGATCACTGTTAAAGAAAAAAATAACTAGCTGTAAGTGGAATTCTGTCCTAAGGCAATTAGGGCATCGTGCCTTAAGGCAAATTGCTGAAACTTCCCGTACCAAAAATTATTATTTTTTTAAAAACGATTAATATTTTTGAAAAAAAAATACTTTGAAAAAATAAGATTTTTGAGAAACTATAAATTGGACAAAAAATTACTTTTTTTTGAAAAAAAAATTAAAAAAAAATTTTTTTTTCTAATTTTTTTTTTTTTGGAAAAAAATTTTTTTTTCTTTATTTTGACATATTGTGGAAGATCTGAACTTTTTTCTCAAAGCAATCGTACTGCTTTAACTGCATAGGGACAAAATATAAAGCTTGTAAGCGCCGCGTTGCTGTCTAACGCATAAGCATTGGTTATGCTATATTGGAACCCATAGGAATGTTAACAAAATGTATACTTATTGTTAAAATCTCTATAAAATATCTGATAATTTGATGTGCATATGTCTAATGATCATTTTTGACCGCCAAATGGCTCATTTTTTTACTTTTTCCTCCATATCTCCGAAACCGCTAGACCTACCTTCATGAAAATTTCACAGATTCTTCTTATCAATACAAGTGAAATGTTTTTTGAATTATTCAAATCGGACGCTCCGTTCTCTTGAAAACTGAGTTACCGTTTTCGGCACTTTTTGCCCCGTATCTTCCGAACGGCTAGACTTGCCTTCGCCAAAAACTAATCAGCACGTCTCCTTATCAATACAAATCAAATGTTTTTTGAATTATTCAAATCGGTTGATCCGTGTTCCCGAAATCGTCGACGAAAATTTGTATCCGCACATACATACACACACGTACATACATACATACATACATACATACATACATACATACATACATACATACATACACACACACACACACACATACATCCATTTTTTCTAAGGTATGCCAAAATGTTCAGAAACCTCTGAAACGTATAGATATATAAAAATTTTCATTTTTGATTTTTTTTGCGATTACTATAACTTGCCCTACTGGAAGTTAATTATAGAAATTGTGCAATCATTAGTTATTATTTGAAAAATATTGTAAAACATCATTTAATAATTACAAAAATAAAAATTTGTACTATATGTCCTGAACCACAGCTCCGTGGTAAGAGCGTTAATTATTATAATGATCAATTTCCTAGTTTTATCACTGGGTTTTTTGGTCGGCTTGATATTTAGCAGTAGTGATATAAGATATAAAATTTTGAATCTCTGATAATTTACTATTCCGATTTTGAGGCAAAAAAGGAAATTTTGAATTTGAAATTTTAATTTTGAAAAAAATACCTAATGCATTCAATTTACTTGCAAATTATATGGTCGTATATTCATTATTCAATATCAAATTAATATCATTTTAAGTATATTGATATTATTCATAAATAGAATATGAAATATGAAACTAGTTAAAAATGGCATTTTGTCTAGAGGCAAGTTGCATGAATTTTCCGATATGTGTAAATAATCGACTTAGTCAATAGAAATTGAGATTTAGCAACTTTTAAAATAGTTTACAGTAAAAAGTTTAATCATCTCTAACAAAGTTTTCGCTTGTCATTAAAAAATAATCGGTGCGATTTCCAATGTTCTAAGCGCGCGGCTCATAATTCCAAACTTAGTCTTTTAATTCATTAAATTTAAGATTTTTCTTCGAAGGAATTTTTTCTTAGAAGCTCGTTTCAATGCCCTTAATCCCTTTGGCATTTCCTGTCCACATATAGCAATCGCTAACATGTTGGAACAAGACAAAACGAGATTTTGCAAATTGATATATGCTTTCTATATATTATTTAAAAAATTGTTATTAAGCTTAAATTATTAATATTTTCAAGAATTATTAATATATCAATAATAATAGAATATCTACTTATACAAAAAGGGCATACAATTCTATTGTATTTAATAAATCAGTATATCTGGCAAACTCTTTGAATATATGTATGAAAATTGAAATATAGTGCAATGTTTTTACATGTGAAGCACTTGATCAATATCTGATATTTTTTAAGTTTTTTAAGAAAAATGTATTTTATTATATCTTTAACTGCGATCTAAATAAGCCGTTTTTGCTATAGTACATCTTAACCTAATATTTTTCTTACAAGGGCAACCCAGCGGTTAACCGCTCCTCTTTTATATGTATTTTTTTAACGCGTTGAAAAGCGATTTTCACATGAGATTATTTATGTGATCTATCAAGTAGAAATTAAATATTATACTGCTTAATATGGAGCTGGTCAAAGTTGGGATCGAACCCAGGAGTAGTTTGTGCTTAACCACCGCGGTCTCTATACTTTGAATAATAAAAAAAGGAATAGTCTTCAATCTTTCTATATTTTTAAAGTTTTTCCAGAAATATTTATTATAGAGACATATTGTGTTACGTTAAAAAATATATTTAATATAAAATATGAGAGAATTATTAACTAATAATAAATAATAGATAAAATAATTTAAGCCGACAAAATCATCATCAATTTTCCATCCATACAATTATTTTGCAACCAGCTTCAAGACTATGATTAATTAGGCTATTAATTATTGTGTGATATTGAGCTATTTTACATTCTACATTTAATACACATTTTAATTTGCATGCTTCATTAACTAATCATTACTGTAATATTGCTGTTTATTGCTTTATCGTGATTGCTCTTGAGTAGTGAACACAACTTTATGAAATCATGTAAATAATTTAATGTGTATTATTAGGCTTGTAAATAATTTTACGTTATACCGCTGACTCTCGTAGTTACTAGGACAAACAATTAATAATGATAAACTATAAATATGTTAATTATATATGTTTTAGCCTTTGTAAAATTAGGTTTCTGGTGAAGGGGAATAAAATTGTTAAAAGAAATAAAGATATCGAATAGTTTGAGAAATTAGACCAATATTGATTGGACGGGGGACAAGGATCCAATTTGATTTTGAGCAATTATATTGTGAAAACTAAACCAATTATATGACAATCTGACTATGTTCAGTAAAACTACCAGCTTATTCATCATTGGATAAATGTGGTTTTTGCTGTTTTTCAAAAATTTATCACCTCGTCTTTTTACCCAAAAGGCGGGGTAAAATGGGGCGGCCAGGGGCTAAACAGGTCCAATGTTTAATTTCTAATTTTAAAAGAATTTTACGAAATAAAACCTACATTGTTCAACCAACACAAAGTATAAATTTCATAGGTTTATTTTTAAAGAGATTATATTGTATATAACTTTGATCTGGTATTTTGTCTGGAAATATTTATCAGCAGAGTTGGAATAACTATTTATTCAATGTATCACTTGTAAAATTACTTCTTTTAACTTAAATTACTTTTTTATTTACTATTTTTTTATGATTTTGCTAGCGTAAGGGTTCCTTTCCAGTTGATCTTTTTTTACCCCACCCACGTGAAAGCTTTTATAGATGTTATATAACTGTTAAATCTAACTTAAAGTTAACATTTAAACATTAAAACATTTAAACATGTACTTAAAAATTACATTAAGGTCTCGTAAACTGAACAACAGTCACAACCAAAAAAAAAACTAACAACGAAAGAAACTATTTTTGGTGTGGATTTTCAAACTTTGGCGTTCTTCTCCCGATAGCAACGTCGTAGGACTCAAGACGATCGCAGTTATACATCTTTTGCCCTCTACTTTCAAATATTATTGTTAAAAATATCCTAACATAAAGGGGTGTTCATTAATCACGTGACCGATTTTTTTTTAGAGATTTTTGGATTCCTCTCTCCTTTGTGATACGTTGTGATATTTAAAATTATCCCCACTCCTTCACAGAAATGTCACATTCTGAAGAAAAATTGAAAATATTTGGATTTAAAAAAAAATTATGTAAAAAATAAATACACGTGATATCTTACTAGACCCCTCCCCCCCCTACATGATTTGTCAAATCCCACCTCCCCCTAAAAGCCTCACGTGATTAATAGACGCCTCATGACTTGTTTTTGAGATATCGGTAGTAGATCTTTTTACCCGCGGAACGTTAAGCTTTACTTTTTAGGTGTTTTGTTTATATTGTTGGTTCTTTGTGAATTTTAAATTTTAATATATTATTTATTAGCACGTCAACAGATGTAGATTCAACTATGTTACTTGCAATGTATACATATTAAATTTTTTGTCTAAAAGTAATATGTTTTATTTAAATTAAATTATGTGTCCTTAATTAGAACGAATTTAATTCACATATCTCTATTAATAATTTTCATAAAATAGAATACTATTTTTTTCTAAATATCCATAAATCAATGGCAAACGTGTTGAAATGTTTTCCGCAGTAAATAGTATTTTTCACTTGTTTTCTAAACTGTTGCAATAAAACAGACATGGCTCACCGCAAATCCGCAAAACGGCGTGAAAGATTGCTTCTAATTATCCTTTTGGCTTTGTTTTCTTTATAATGCATTTATAATGAAGGTCTTAAATGCAAATATTATTAGAAACTGTTATTTTTTCGAAAAGTAGGATAGAAAACTTTTGCACTCGTTGAACAATTAATAATGCGTAATTCTTAATTCCATGAAACTTTGTTGCTGTAATTAGCCTATTTTAAAAAATTATAATTTAATTTAGCTTTCAATTTACAACTCAACTAGTAAGTTTATAAACAATGCAACAAAGTACAGTGTTTAGAAAAACTTATGTTACTTGTGTACTTTCAATAATAATATATGTATAAAAAATAAATATTATATATTATTACTCGGCTCAGATTAATTGGAAATCGAACTGGTCGTAACCAGAAGTGTTTTTATAAATCGTATGATATATCAATTACTTTATATTTCTGATATATTTATCTGATTGATGACTGATGATATTTATCTTATTTTATAGTTCTGTACACAAGGGAGAGTTTTCATTTTGTTGTTAGTCTGCCTGACTGTCTTTTTGTTACAGATTTCTTTCTCCTAAAAATATGAGTTGAGTATTGTAAACGACAGCAACACCTCTGATAATTTATTCCTTACTTATTTTTAAGAAATTTGACTTGTTTCTAAGTAATTCTTTTCATAAACTAACGTAAAATGAGAATAATTCAAATAAAAGATATAGTGTCACCTGCAACACAATTTACATATGACACAACTTACAAACTATACATTCCACCCTATCATCTTCACTTGAATCTGTATATAATTCTTATATTTCACAACTAGCCTCAAGGTTTTGTTTCAACTAACCCCAGGTGTGATTCTTTACATTAATTAAAACTATTTAAACAACTTAGCGATTATAAAAATTGTTACACATTATCAAAAATGGATAAATATGAAACGAAATAAAATTTATAAAATTCAAAATAAGTCGATAATAATAACGCAAACCAATGACGGACCTGCACAGTTTTGTATATTTCGTCGGCCTGCGGGGCAGCTATGAAAATATTATGCAGGACGGTTTGTATGTCCAATCGAGATAAAAAAATATTTTAATATTCTATTGAAAAACGTATGTTACTACTTACCCCTGTTCCAAGAAGCTTCTAGCTCCACTATTCCATTCTTCTCAGTTTGTGATGTTATTGAAACCGCGAAAATTTTATTTGCAGAAAGATTTATTCTTCAAAATTCGAATAATTATTGATAGATAGATTTTGAGTTATTGTAGATAAACAGATTTCCCAGCCGAAGATAATATTATGCGGTTTTTTGTTCATAAAATAATGGTTGTAAACTACAGCTTGTAATGTTGTAAGGATTTCTATAAAACATTCGATAAAACTTTTCAAAAATAATTATAACTCATAGTTTACTAAATTCTTTAACAATATAATATAATGCAACGAATTAACTAACAGCAATATAATTTTAATAAACTACATTGACTTGTGTATTGTTTGTCGTTAGGTAACTATTATTGCTACTATTTTTCCAAAGGTTATTTCGGGTATAGGCCTTTTTAAGTATACCATAGTTTTCGTACTTTCTTTTTTAATTGATTTTTTATGGCGGTTAAAAATAATAGCAGTTCTTAGTTATACTCTGAATGATGGTCTCGATGTAGACCGAAACATAAGGATTCTATAGAATGGTAATTTTTAATTAGTTATGGATTTTACTCGGTGTTAATTATATATATATATATATATATATATATATATATATACGAGGTCTGTTCAAAAAGTTTTCGTAATTTTCGTTTTTTCAAAAAAATATTTATTTATTCGTCTACATTAATGTGGTCCCCTTCAAAGTAGTCCCCCCCAGATATAATACACTTATGCCAGCGTTTTTTCCAATTTTCGAAGCACCCTTGATATTCACTTTTTGATATGTCCTTGAGCACTCTCGGCGATTTTCTTCAATCGAGGAAAACCGCCGTCCTTTCATGGGTCTCTTCAACTTTGGGAATAGGAAAAAGTCACACGGAGCCATATCTGGTGAATTTTTGCACTTTGCAACACTTTATTTCATTTTTTACGCAAAATTTAATACAAATTCTTTGACTTTTTCAATTCTTCCATTGTAAAAATCGCCGAGCTCAGAAAAACACGTCGAACCTTAGCGACTACCACAGACAAAGTAAACAGTGAATATAGCTGAAAATTTCATCATACTTTAGGGGCATGTATACCAACACAATAAAAAAAAAATTTTGACAATCAGACACTCCAGACCCGCGAAATTTAATTATTAGTAATTCCGGGTACTTTTTGAACAGACCATGTATATATTTAATGACCAACATATGATGTGCTATTTCTTATTAAATTGTCGCGACTTTTGTGTTTACCTGACATATTATATATTTCTACAATCACTTAATGTCATACACAAAGAGCAAATAATAAAAATATTAAAAGCATTTTACCTTGCGGTGTTATTAGTCATGAATAAATATATTTGTGAATTCTTAACAACTTTTCTTACTCTAAATAAATATTCAATGTATGTTGATTAGTCATTATGTGATTCACGTTATTGCGTGCAATTTCACAAGAGATGGTAATGAAAATTATCTTTTTTATTGTGGAAAAAATATCAATTATATATAACACACGATAATAGTGATTGTGTAGATATTTATTATTTTATATTATCAAATACCCGCTGTTTCATTTTAATAGAAACATTTTACAAATTTATAACGTTATAATTTGTTTAAATTTTTAACAATTATTTAGTTTTTTTTATGTAACTATATTGTGAGTTTAATATTCATAATTAAGTATAATAAAATATTTTACCAGTGTAATATCATTCAACATATTATAAATTTTCAACGTAATAGAACCATCAGGGTGTTGTAAGCCAAATCAAACAAATGAATCATTTCTTTACGTTTTAGGCCTATATAACCTGAATGAAAAAATAGATCTTACAATCAAAATAATTTATTTCTTTTCAAATATTAAAAAAAAGTATATGTGGTTTTTTATTTCAGAACAAAGTATGTACGAAGTTGCGATATATGGAAGAAATACTAAAAATTTTGAGACAAATCTATATAATAATTTATATAGTTTCTTTACGAATTTATGAAATATCTTGAACATTTATATTTGAAAGATAGTATTCTGATTTACTATATAAATATATGTATACCGAAACATCTAACTATTCACACATATTTTATACTTCAAGAAAAACGGTTAAAGTAACATAAAGATTTTGTTTGGAGGAAAGATGCAAAATAAAATTACGAATAAAACGACCTATAATTCGATAAGTATGTCCATATAATTTTCTTGAGATTTGATTTTCTAGAGTCTGTCTCGCCCATACTCAAAACCCCAGGGCTTCTTAAACTTTTTTCATTCGCGACCCCATTTATGGTTGCGAGTTTTTTCAGGACCCCATTTATGATTGCGAGTTTCTTGACGACCCCAAACAAATATAAAAGAAAGAAAAATTAATATTTTTATATGATTTATTTATTAGGTAACAATATACATATAAAAATATATAGTTTAAGAATTGTTGTAAAACATACAAAAAGCTAGACATTGAAATTTCTCGCTTTCCCATAATTTTCCTAAGCAACCCCAAATGGAGTTGTGACCCATAGTTTAAGAAGCCCTGCTCCAAACCGTTTAAAATACGAAGTTGATATATGTAGAAAATAAACATAACAATCTTAAAATATGTGTTTTTCAAATAGGCTTTCAGATTGGAAATTCTAAAACTAATGAATATATTTTGATATTTATATTTATGTTTAATTTTGTGAAAAAAGCGATCAAAACCACGATTTTAATGAGCTGCGTTTACTATCTTGCATCCTAACCTAGTAGTATTCAAAAAAGTGCAACCCATCGGTCAAATACTCTTTTATGAGTAGAATATATTCATATGTATTATATATATATATGTATATATAATATTGTGGGCGTATATCTGTAGCAGAAATGCCCACAAATGGGAATTTTTATTTGAAGTTATATCATACTGCTTGATATCGAGATGGCTGAATTTGGGATCGAACCCGGTCTAGTTTGTGCTAGCTCACCTTCTTGGTCATTACACCATGATGGGCTCAGAATACTACATAAAATATATGAAAGAAAATTATCTGGTGAAGCAATTTCAGTGTAACCCATACGCGTATGTTACAATAATATAATCGTTATCAGTTTTGTAATACAGACAAACCAAGTTTACACCATACCCGTGCATAATTTAGACACAGGTACTGCACTTGATACTATCGCGATTGCCAGATTTTGTTAGAAAACGAAAGTTACTCTTTAGCTCGTTTTATTCTCATTGTGGATTTTGTGTAAGAGCGCAATTAAGTAATATCAAGATATTACCGAAATGTGACTCACGAATTACAACTTGTAATACATTCAAGTAGCGTAAATTTTGTCATACTTATTTTAAAGCAAATTCGGTGTTTTTCCGTGTGTCCAATTATATGCAATTAAAGCAACGGACTTAAAAATGTCATCTGTTGCGTGAAACCCGTTTTTATTATTTATTCTGGTCTCACATGATTTTACGTTTTTATGGTTAGTGATTTATTGATTCTGTGAGAATAAATTAATTTTTGTGATATACTTATATTTATATAGGGAAGAGCGGGGCTTAAAGGTCCGCGGTAAATAGGTCCATAACCGATATCTAAGAAACAAGTAGAGGGAAAAAGTATAACCAGCCATTGATTCTTACGACGTTTCTATCAAAAGATAAATTGCAATGTTTGAAAATCTATAATAAAAGTATTTGTTAGTTCGTTTGTTTGTGAACGAAATTATAATATAATTTTAAGTATACATTATTATACCCCGGCAAAGGTGTAAATGATGAAAAGTTGTAAATAAAAAATGAGTAGAGTTAAAAGAAGGAATTTTACTTGATATAAAGTAAATAAATAGTTATTCCAACTCTGCTATTGAATACTTCTGACAAGCAGCAGCTGAAACAAACAGCTTGAAAAACAGCAAAAAAACATATTTCCACTATGATGAATTTAGCTAGGAGTTTTTCTGAACATTGTCAGAAAGTATTTGTTTGATATGTGTTATTTGTTGTGATATTGGTTTGGTTTTCTCAATATATTGTTCAAAGTCAATTTGGATCTTAGTGCTTCGTCTTACCCTAACATTCATTATACTTGATTGGACTTTAATGTTAATATGCATCTTATATTCAATTTTGGAATAACGGTTTTCATCCTTATTTTTTTTTAATCTGATATGAATTATGTCTAATTAAAACTAACATCAGTACATTTACAACATTAATATCAAAAGTTTTATTAGTACAAACACAATGACACAAATTTTAAATTTGTAAATCAAGATATAGAGTCTAAAATTAGGTAGCAAAATCATGCATTGTTTAAACCTTTGTGAAAAATTAATACTGGTATACTAGAATTCTGATTATTGTAAAGACGCCAATTTGATCATTTACGTCATTTTTTTATGGAAGTTTCAAAAAATCGTAAATAAATAATTATCAATATCGGGAATTTAAGGGAATACTTTTCAACCCAAATGGGTCAATTCGATTATAAAAATTGCTGAAATGTCTTATCAAAACGAAATACTATATTGTTCGAGCAAATTATCATTTTTGTATCAAATTCTTGTAAACATTTTTCAATGTCGATCGTGGATTCAATTAATTGAATGCAATGCAAATGGAATAGTGTGACTGAATCATTTTGATATAAATAAATTATTAATTAATCGTAATATAAATGTGTATTTTATATGCATATAATAATGTGAATGTGTTTTATTTCAAAATTGATCTATGAATTATTTTGGTTAATTGTTAATTACTACAGATAAATTGTTAGATTCATAAATATACACAATGTATGAAGTATGCAAT
>NW_020538040.1:43973174-44003245 GCF_003426905.1 Ctenocephalides felis | reverse complement strand
GTATTATGAAAGTCGCGAATATTTAGTCTATCGGGCATTAATCAGCAATGTTGAATATGATCATTCTGTCTGTCGGCGGCTCGATAACACTTTGTTTTTGCATTGTTGATTGACCTGCTTCCTGCACAAACAATTCATGTTGCATAACATACAGTTTAACATTTTGCACTTCACGTGATGATCATGCGTGCATTTGAATGGCAAATTTAACGGAAGATTAAATATTTTTCTTTATTAGAATTATAGAAATTGTGCGTGACGTGACGTAACCGATAAGGACGTGGGCAAGCACAAACTAGTGCCGGGTTCGATTACAACCTCAGCTAAGCTCTATATCAAGCAGTATGATATAGAATTTTCACTTGTGGTTATAGATCTCAAATATGATCTAAAATGAAAATCGCGTTTTGCGGACATTGATGCATCACATACAAATAAAATATAATATGTACATAGAAATAGCAAAGAGTGGTAAACCACTCACTTGGTTGCTCTTTGGTTGCTAACAAAATAATAGATTAGGAATGTAAGTTAGCAAACGCAGCACGAAGAACACGTGCTAACCACTAAGAAAACAAAAATAATAGAAATTGTGCAATCATTAGTTGATATTAATTTGTTATATTTATAACTACGCTTTTAAATTACTTGAGAAATTTTGTAAAGAATCAGTTATTAATTATAAAATTACAAATTTGTATTATATGTCCTGAACCACAACACAATTATAATGATCAATTTCCTGGTTTCATCACCGGGTTCCTTGGTCGGCTTGATATCTAACAGTAGTTATATAAGATTTTCTCTCCAAATTTTAAATCTCTAATAAATTTACTATTCTGATTTTGAGACAAAAAAAAGAAAATTTTGAATTTGAAAATTTTAATTTTGAAAAAATACCTGATGCATTCCATTTACTTGCAAATTATATAGTTGTAATTTCATAATTTAATATCAAATTAATATCATTTTAAGTGCATTGATATTATTCATAAACAGAATATGAAACTAGGTGAAAATGGCATCTTGTCTAGAGGCAAGTTGCATGAATTTTCCAATATATGTAAATAATTTTATATTTTATATTTATATTTTTTAATCGACTTAGTTAATAGGAATTTAGATTTAGCAACTTTTAAAATAGTTACGGTGAAAAGTTTAACTATCTCTAACCAAGTTTTCGCTTGCCTAATAAAAAAAATAATCGGTGCGATTTCCAATGTTCTAAGCGCGCGGCTCATAATTCCAAACTTACTCTTTTAATTCATTAAATTTAAGATTTTGCTCCGAAGGAATTTTTTCTTAGAAGCTCGTTCCAATGCCCTTAATCCCTTTGGCATTTCCTGTCCACATATAGCCATCGCTAACATGTTGGAACAAGACAAAACAAGATTTTGCAAATTGATATATGTTTTCTATATTTTGTTTAAAAAAATGTTATTAAGCTTAAATAATTAATATTTTCACGAATTATTAATATATAAATAAAAATAGAATATCTATTTATAGAAAAAGGGCATACAATTCTATTGTATTTAATAAATCAGTATATCTGGCAAACTCTTTTGAATATACGTATGAAAATTGAAATATAGTGCAATGTTTTTACATGTGAAGCACTTGATCAATATCTGTTATTTTTTAAGTTTTTTAAGAAAAATGGATTTTATTATATCTTTATCTGCGATCTAAATGAGCCGTTTTTGCTATAGTACATCTTAACCAAATATTTTTCTTACAAGGGCAACCCAGCGGTTAACCGCTCCTCTTTTATAATTATTTTTTTAACGCGTTGAAAGGCGATTTTCACATGAGATTATTTATGTGATCTATCAAGTAGAAATTAAATATTATACTGCTTAATATGGAGCTGGTCAAAGTTGGGATCGAACCCAGGAGTAGTTTGTGCTTAACCACCGCGGTCTCTATACTTTGAATAATAAAAAGAGCAATAGTCTTCAATCTTTCTATATTTTTAAAGTTTTTCCAGAAATATTTATTATAGAGACATATTGTGTTACGTTAAAAAAATATATTTAATATAAAATATAAGAGAATTATTAACTAATAATAAATAATAGATAAAATAATTTAAGTTGACAAAATCATCATCAATTTTCTATCCATACAATTATTTTGCAACCAGCTTCAAGACTATGATTAATTAGGCTATTAATTATGGTGTGATATTGAGCTCTTTTCCATTCTACAAATAGTACACATTTTAATTTGCATGCCTCATTAACTAATCATTACAGTAATACTGCTGTTTATTGCTTTATCGTGATTGCTCTTGAGTAGTGAACACAACTTTATGAAATCATGTAAATAATTTAATGTGTATTATTAGGCTTGTAAATAATTTTACGTTATACCGCTGACTCTCGTAGTTACTAGGACAAACAATTAATAATGATAAACTATAAATATGTTAATTATATATGTTTTAGCCTTTGTGTAAAATTAGGTTTCTGGTGAAGGGAATAAAATTGTTATAAGAATCACAAAGATATCAAATAGTTTGAAAAATTAGACTAATATTGGATATATGGTAGGGCGGGGCACAAGGGTCCAATTTGACTTTGACATTGTGAAAACTAAACCAATTATATGACAATCTAACTATGTTCAGTAAAACTACCAGCTTATTCATCATTGTAGAAATGTGTTTTTTTGCTGTTTTTTACAAAAATTTGTCACCTTGTCAAACCGCGGCAAAAAACAGGTTTAATCTATTATTTCTAATTTTAAAAGAATTTAACAAAATATTACCTATATTATTCAAGCAACGCAAAGTATAAATTTCATAGGTTTATTTTTCCAGAGATAACACTGTATATATCTTTGATCTGGTATTTTGTCTGGAAATATTTATCAGCAGAGTTGGAATAACTATTTATTTAAAGTATCGCTTGTAAAATTGCTTCTTTTACCTGAAATTACTTTTTTATTTACTATTTTTTATTGTTCACACTTTTGCCAGGGTAAAGGTTCTTTTGTAGTTGATCCTTTTTACCTCACCCACGTGTAAGCTTTTATAGAGATTATATACAAAAAAACTATTAAATCTAACTTAAAATAAAAAAAACTAACAACGAAAGAAACTATTTTTGATGTGGATTTTACGATAACAACGTCGTAAGACTCAAAGTGATCGCAGTTATACATCTTTTTCCCTCTACTTTCAAATATTATCGTTAAAAATATCCTAACATAAGGGGGCTTCCATTAATCACGATTTTTGGAGTTTCCCTCCCCCTTGGTGATACGTGGTGATGTTTAAAATTACTCCCACTTCCTTACAGATACATCACGTGTATTTTTAGTTTAGAGAAAAAATCGTAAAATTTTGAAGAAAAATTGAAAATGTTTGATTTTTTAAAAAAAAATCGTGTAAAAAATAAATACACGTGATATTTTACTAGACCCCTCTCCCCCCCGCATGATTTTTTGTCAAACCCCACCTCCCCCTAAAAGCCTCACGTGATTAATGGACGCCACCCAACTTGTTTTTGAGATATCGGTGGTGGACCTTTATACCCGCGGACCGTTAAGCTTTACTTTTTAGGCGTTTAGTTTATATTATTGGTTATTTGTGAATTTTTAATTTTAATAATAATATTTATTAGCGTGGTATTACGTCAACAGATTGTAGACTCAACTATGTTACTCGCAATGTATACACATTGAGCTTTTCGTCCATAAGCAAAGTGGTTTATTTAAATTAAATTATATGCCCTCATAAATGAACGAATTTAATTAACATTTTTATTAACAATTTTCATATCCCTAAATCAATGACAAACGTGTTGAAATGTTTGCCGCTTAAAGTAAATAGTATTTTTCACTTGTTTTCTAAACTGTTGCAATAAAACAGACATGGCTCACCGCAAATCCGCAAACCGGCGTAAAAGATTGCTTCTAATTATCCTTTTGGCTTTGTTTTCTTTATAATGCATTTATAATGAAGGTCTTAAATGCAAATATTATTAGAAACTGTGTTATTCTTTCGAAAAGTAGGATAGAAAACTTTTGCACTCGTTGAACAATTAATAATGCGTAATTCTTAATTCCATGAAATTATGTTGCTGTAATTAGCCTATTTCAATACTTTTTTATTTAATTACCATTCAATTTACAACTCAACTAGTAAGTTTATAAACAATGCAACAAAGTACATACAGTGCTTATAATAACTTATGTTACTTGAGTACTTTCAATAAGAATATATGTATAAAGAATAAATATTATTACTCGGCTCAGATTAATTAAAAATCAATCTGGTCCTAACCAGAAGTGTTCTTATAAATCGTATGATATGTGAATTACTTTATATTACTCATATATTTATCTGACTGATGGTATTTATCTTATTTTATAGTTCTGTACACAAAGGATAGTTTTCATTTTGTTGTTAGTCTGTCTGACTGCCTTTTTGTTACAGATTTCTTTCTCCAAAAATATGAGTTGAGTATTGTAAACGATAGCAATACCTCTGATAATTTATTTCTTACTTACTTTTAAGAAATTTGACTTGTTTCTAAGTAATTCTTTTTATAAACCAACGTAAAATGAGAATAATACAAATAAAAGATATAGTGTCACCTGTAACACAATTTACATATGACACAACTTACAAACTATACATTCCACCCAATCATATTCACTTGAATCTGTATATAATTCTTATCTTTCACAACTAGCCTCAAGGTTTTGTTTCAACTAACCCCAGGTGTGATTCTCTACATTAATCAAAACTATTTAAACAATTTAGCGATTATAACAATTGTTACACATTATCAAAAATGGATAAAAATGAAACGATATAAAATTTATAAAATTCAAAATAAGTCGATAATAATAACGCAAACCAATGACGGGCCTGCACAGTTTTGTATATTTCGTCGGCCTGTGGGGCAGCTATGAAAATATTATGCAGGACGGTTTAAATATCCAATCGAGGTGAAAAAATATTTTAATATTGTTCAAGGTCCTATAGAAAAACGCCTGTTACTACTTACCCCTGTCAGAAGAAGCCTCTAGCTCCACTATTCCATTCTTCTCAGTTCGTGATGTTCTTGAAACCGCGAAAATTTAATTGGCAGAAAGATTTATTCTTCAAAATTCGAGTAATTATTGATAGATAGATTTTGAGTTATTATAGATAAATAGATTTGCCAGATAATTAGTATAGATAACCATGTGTTCAGAGTATTACAATGCTGTTATTTCGAATTTTGTCAGCAACAATACATATTTAAAAAATAAATCAATTGTGACCAAAAATAATATTATGCGATTTTTTGTTTATAAAATAATGGTTGTAAATTACAGCTTGTAATGTTGTAAAGATTTCTATAAAACATTCGATAAAACATTTCGAAAATAATTATAACTCATAGTTTACTAAATTCTTTAACAATATATTATAATGCAACGAATTAACTAACAGCAATATAATTTTAATAAACTACATTGACTTGTGTATTGTTTGTCGTTGGGTAACTATTATTGCTACTATTTTTCCAAAGGTTATTTTGGGTATAGGCCTTTTTGGGTATACCATAGTTTTCGTATTTTTTTTTTAATTGATTTTTTATGGCGGTTAAAAATAATAGCAGTTCTTAGAATTAGTTATACTCTGAATGATGGTCTCGATGTAGACCGAAACATAAGGATTCCATAGAATGGTAATTTTTAATTAGTTATGGATTTTACTCGGTGTTAATTATATATATATATATATATATATATATATATATATATATATTTAATGACCAACATATGATGTGCTATTTCTTATTAAATTGTCGCGACTTTTGTGTTTACCTGACATATTATATATTTCTACAATCACTTAATTTCACACACAATGAGCAAATAATAAAAATATTAAAAGCATTTCATCTTGCGCTGTTATTAGTCATGAATAAATATATTTGAGAATTGTTAACAACTTTTCTTACTCTAAATAAATATTCAATGTATGTTGATTAGTCATTATGTGATTCACGTCATTGCGTGCAATTTCACAAGAGATGGTAATGACAATTATCTTTTTTATTGTGGAAAAATTATCAATTATATATAACACACGATAATAGTGATTGTGTAGATATTTATTATTTTATATTATCAAATACCTGCTGTTTCATTTTAATAAAAACATTTTACAATTTTATAACTTTATAATTTGTTAAAATTTTTATCAATGATTAGTTTTTTATATAGATATATTGTGAGTTTAATATTCATAATTATCAACATAAGTAAGTATCAACATATTATAAATTTTCAACGTAATACGACCATCCGGGTGTTGTAAGCCAAATCAAACAAATGAATCATTTCTTTACGTTTTAGGCCTATATAACCTGAATGAAAAAATAGCTTTTACAATCAGAATAATTTATTTCTTTTCAAATATTAAAAAACTAGCTGTAAGTGAAATTCTGTCTTAAGGCAATTAAGGCATCGTGCCTTAAGGCAAATTGCTGGAACTTCTCGTGCCAAAAATTATTTTTTTTAAAAACGATTAACATTTTTGAAAAAAATTTACTTATTTATTTTGATAAATTTTATTTAAAAAAAAAATAAGATTTTTGAGAAACTATAAATTGGACAAAAAACTACTTTTTTTGAAAAAAAATTAAAAAAAAAAAAAAGAAATTTTTAAAAAATTTTTTTTTTTTGAAAAAAAAAAATTTTCTTTATTTTGACATATTGTGGAAGATCTGAACTTTTTTTTCAAAGCAATCGTACTGCTTTAACTGCATAGGGACAAAATATAAAGCGCGTAAGCGCCGCGTCGCTGTCTAACGCTTAAGCATTGGTACGGAACCCATAGGAATGTTAACAAAATGTATACTTATTGTTAAAATCTCTATAAAATATCTGATAATTTGATGTGCATATGTCTAATGATCATTTTTGACCGTCAAATGGCTCATTTTTCTACTTTTTCCTCCATATCTCCGAAACCGCTAGACCTACCTTCATGAAAATTTTATCGATTCTTCATCTTGTCAATACAAGTAAAATGTTTTTTGAATTATTCAAATCGAACGCTCGGTTCTCTTAAAAACTGAGTTACCGTTTTCGGCACTTTTTGCCCCGTATCTTCGAAACGGCTAGACCTGCCTTCGCCAAAAACTAATCAGCACGTCTCCTTATAAATACGAATCGAATGTTTTTTGAATTATTCAAATCGGTTGATCCGTGTTCCCGAAATCGTCGACGAAAATTTGTATCCGCACATACATACACACACGTACATACATACATACATACATACATACATACATACATACATACATACATACACACACACACACACATACATCCATTTTTTCTAAGGTATGCCAAAATATTCAGAAACCTCTGAAACGTAAAGATATATAAAAAATTTCATTTTTGATTTTTTTGCGATTACTATAACTTGCCCTACGGGAAGTTAAAAAGTATATGTGGTTTTTTATTTCAGAACAAAGTATGTACGAAGTTGCGATATATGGAAGAAATACTAAGAATTTTGAGACAAATCTATATAATAATTTATATAGTTTCTTTACGAATTTGTGAAATATCTTGCATAGTTGCTCAAAGTATATCCCATTTTGCATTTGAAAGATAGTATTCTGATTAACTATATAAATATATGTATACCGTAACATCTAACTAATCACACATATTTTATACTTCAGGAAAAACGGTTAAAGTTGCATAAAGAGTTTGTTTGGAAAAAAGATGCATAAAGAGTTTGTTTGGAGACAGAATAAAATTACGAATAAAACGATGTATAATTCGATAAGTATGTCCATATAATTTTCTTGAGATTTATTGATTTTCCTTAAATTTCTGAAGTTTATCTCGCCCATACTCCAAACCGTTTAAAATACGAAGTTGGGATATATAAAAAATAAATATAACAATCTCCTTGGACATCATAAATCCAATAAATATATTTTGTCACTTATATTGATATTTAATTTTTTGAAAAATTTAGAATTATGCTTTTATTTTCAACAACGATAAGAACTATGAGTTTTATGGGCTGTGTTTGCTGTTTAGCATTCTAACCTAGTATTATTTATAAAAAAGCAACTCAGCGGTTAACCATTCTTCTTTTTATGTGTAGACTATATGTTACATATTTATGTATAAATATATCTAATACTCGGAGCGAATAAACCTCTCGTATACTTTTTGTGTTGTGTGTAATTATCTTCTATATATATAAAAATAAGTCGGGTTTTCCTTCCTGACGAAATAACTCCAGAACGCACGAACCGATTTCGACAATTTTGCATTCGTTGGAAAGGTCTCGGGCTACGCAAGGTTTATAGCTGAGAAAATTAGTCGTGCATGGCATCGTGCCCTAATGCAAATTGCTGGAACTGCACGCACCGTAATTAAAAATTCGAGTAATAAAAATAATCAATAATTGTTTTAAATAATTTCAAATAGATTATCTTCTATATATATAAAAATAAGTCGGGTTTTCCTTCCTGACGAAATAACTCCAGAACGCACGAACCGATTTCGACAATTTTGCATTCGTTGGAAAGGTCTCGGGCTCTGCAAGGTTTATAGCTATGAAAATTAGTGGTGCATGGCATCGTGCCCTAATGCAAATTGCTGGAACTTCACGCACCGTAATTAAAAATTCGAGTAATAAAAATAATCAATAATTGTTTTAAATCATTGCAAATAGATTATCTTCTATATATATAAAAATAAGTCGGGTTTTCCTTCCTGACGAAATAACTCCAGAACGCACGAACCGATTTCGACAATTTTGCATTTGTTGGAAAAATCTCGGGCTCCGCAAGGTTTATAGCTAAGAAAATTAGTTGTGCAGGGCATCGTCCCTTAATGCAAGCTGCTGGAACTTCACGCACCGTAGTTAAAAATTCGAGTAATGACATTAGTGAGAATTATCAGAATTATGCTTGGTTAAGTCAACGAGCAATTCTTGCGCAAAGAATAATGATGTGCACGCACTGAACTTCACCATTCAATAAAAAATTGCTGGCGATTTGGTGACATACCAATGATTCTGACTGGTCTTTCGTTTGACTTCAAACGATTGCAATTTCCAGTTCGCCTTGCGTTCGCAATAACAAGTCGCAAGGCCAATTGCTTAGTGTTTGCGGGATAAATTTCAAATAGATTATTTAGAAAATCATTGTTTTTTACATGGGCAGTTATACGTTGCCTGTTCACGAGTTGGAAAACCATCGCGTTGTTTGTGTTAACGTCAGACCAAAAAACAATAAAATGTGGTTTACCAAAGAGCACTTCAATGAAACGGATAATTTGCGGATTCACTTTCATTTACTTAGAGAAGTTCAACTAAAAAACACTTCATTTTTGTAATCGAAATAAATTCATTACTGTTGTATAATAAAATCCAATTTTTCCTTTTCAAATATAAAACAAACAAAAAATTTCTTCATCTTTCTCACGAAACCATCTGGTGGCGAAACGGAGTTCGTCGGGTTTGCTAGTTTATTATTAAAATTATTTTTTTTTTTAAATCTCCATGTTTATAATTTTTTTTAGAAAACTGCTAACAGTGGTGTTTGTTACATATAGAACTTACTATTTTTAATTAAATTAGAAACAATGTAAAATACCCATAGGATAGAAAAACATGTGCATAATTATATGTATATATTGTATCATATTCCACGTAATGCAATAAAAAAAACAAAAATGAAAAAATATCTATCTATGTGGACGTATATCTGTAGCAGAATGGCGATTTTTAATCGAGGTTATATCATACTGCTTGATATCGAGATGGCTGAATTTGGGATCGAACCCGGTCTAGTTTGTGCTAGCTCACCTTCTTGGTCATTACGCCATGATGGGCTCAGAATACTACATAAAATATATGAAAGAAAATTATCTGGTGAAGCAATTTGAGTGTAACTCATACGCGTATGTTACAATAATATAATCGTTATCAGTTTTGCAATACATACAGACCAAGTTTACACCATACCCGTGCATAATTTAGACACAGGTACTGCACTTGATACTATCGCGATTGCCAGATTTTGTTAGAAAACGAAAGTTACTCTTCAGCTCATTTTATTCTTATTGTGAATTTTGTGTAATAGCGCAATTAAGTAATATCAAGATATTACCGAAATGTGACTCACGAATTACAACTTGTGATACATTCAAATAGCGTAAATTTTGTCATACATATTTTACAGCAGATTCGGTGTTTTTCCGTGTGTCCAATTATATGCAATTAAAGCAACGGAGTTAGAAATGTCATCTGTTGCGTGAAACCCGTTTTTATTATTTATTCTGGTCTCACATGATTTTACGTTTTTATGATTAGTGATTTATTGATTCTGTGAGAATAAATTAATTTTTGTGATATACTTATATTTATATAGGGAAGAGCGGGGCTTAAAGGTCCGCGGTAAATAGGCCCATAACCGATATCTAAGAAACAAGTAGAGGGAAAAAGTATAACCAGCCATTGATTTTTACGACGTTTCTATCAAAAGATAAATTGCAATGTTTGAAAATCTATAATAAAAGTATTTGTTAGTTCGTTTGTTTGTGAGCACGAAATTATAATATAATTTTTAAGTATACATTATTATTACCCCGGCAAAGGTGTAAATAATGAAAAGTTGTAAATAAAAAATGAGTAGAGTTAAAAGAAGGAATTTTACTTGATATAAAGTAAATAAATAGTTATTCCAACTCTGCTATTGAATACTTCTGACAAGCAGCAGCTGAAACAAACAGCTTGAAAAACAGCAAAAAACATATTTCCACTATGATGAATTTAGCTAGGAGTTTTTCTGAACATAGTCAGAAAGTATTTGTTTGATATGTGTTATTTGTTGTGATATTGGTTTGGTTTTCTCAATATATTTGTTCAAAGTCAATTTGGATCTTAGTGCTTCGTCTTACCCTAACATTCATTATACTTGATTGGACTTTAATGTTAATATGCATCTTATATTCAATTTTGGAATAACGGTTTTCATCCTTATTTTTTTTTAATCTGATATGAATTATGTGCTAATTAAAACTAACATCAGGACATTTACAACATTTAATATCAAAAGTTTTATTAGTACAAACACAATGACACAAATTTTAAATTTGTAAATCAAGATATAGAGTCTAAAATTAGGTAGCAAAATCATGCATTGTTAAAACCTTTGTGAAAAATTAATACTGGTATACTAGAATTCTGATTATTGTAAAGACGCCAATTTGATCATTTACGTAATTTTTTTATGGACGTTTTCCAAAAAAATCGTTAAATAAATAATTTATCAATATCGACCTTTCAAGGGAATACTTTTCAACAATGCAAATGGGTCAATTCGATTATAAAATTGCTAACTGAAATGTCTTATCAAAACGAAATACTATATTGTTCGAGCAAAATTATCATTTCTTGTATCAAATTCTTGTAAACATTTTTCAATGTCGAACGTGGATTCAATTAATTGAATGCAATGCAAATGGAATAGTGTGACTGAATCAATTTTGATATAAATAAATAATTAATTAATCGTAATATAAATGTGTATTTTATATGGCATATATAATAATTTTGAATGTGTTTTATTTCAAAATTGATCTATGAATTATTTTGGTTAATTGTTAATTACTACAGATAAATTGTTAGATTCATAAATATACACAATGTATGAAGTATGCAATATTATTTCAGCGAAATGAAATTGGGATTTAAACTTCACCAAATAAATAATCCATCTATTCTTAAAAATAATTTAAAGAAAATATCTCACCTTCTAAATTGTTCTGATTATAAAATCCGGCACCTATACACACTTCCTAAAATTAACACCGTTCACAAACACTCCACTAAAATCAACTCTCTTAATCCCATTCCAACTATATTTTCATTAAATAACAACTTTACAAAAAACCACATAGAATGTTTATAATATTTGAAATTTCGCATGAGCGTAACGGATTGCGAAAATCAGAGTTATGCCGAGGTGTTACGGCCGGCTTCTTGGACTTACACAAGAATAAATGTATATAGTTGCAAAATTTGGATTCAGTGCCCACTCTTTTCTGTCTTTGTACTTAAAAGGTGTCGTTAAACAATAGGAAATTGTATCTTTTGATCAGTTTTATTGCTTTATCATCCGCACTGTCACTTTCATACAGATGTTCATGATAGTATGGCTATCAGAATTTTGAATAGCGCGCCGTGGAAGCCCGGAGTTCACTAAAAGCGAACGCTGCCTGTTGTCAATACGACAGAGCGGCGGCTGACTCGATTCAGGGGCTATCCCCTCTAGCTTACCATATAAATGATGTATTTCTACGTTTTCATTGTTTATGACAGATTTTCCTAATTTTAACATGACAATACGAAAAATAACTAGTGGCATCGTGCCTTAAGGCAAATTGCTGGTACTTCCCGTACTGTAATGAAATATTAAATGTTTTCAAATAAATTATTTATTAAAATTCAAATAAATTATTGTATTTATTATAAATACTGCAACTTCCATGATTCATATTTTATAGACCTTATAAATTCAAAGATGACGTTTATATTTGTTTACATGCAAAGCAAATAAACAAAACTTAAGGAAACGGTGTTAGAGTAAGGAATCTTATTTCATATTTCAAGGAATTATATAAACTGAATAACAAAGTTAAAATTATTTAATTTATTTACATTCTACACCAATTTTTATATCATATTCAATCTATATATACTCAATTCTATATTCTTCTTTTTCTTAATTTCTTCAATTTTTGCTGTTTACTATCAAATTTCTAATTCTATTCAAGTTTTATCTTCATTCCGTTTTTTCTTCTTCATTCTTCTTTTCTTTCAATCTCAGCAAATTCTGATATTTTTTCTTCTTACTTTTCGAATTCTGCAATTCCTATTTTTCTTAATTTTTATTCAATTTCTACTTAACAAATACAATTTTCATTTAATTTCAAATTAACTACACATTTTTTTTTCATAAATTCTAAGTTAATGACAGGATTCGATCCAAAGATCCCTGTCGTGTGAATCGAACACGCTACCAAGTGAGCTATGCTCGCCAATTTGAAGTACATAATTGAGCTTTAGAATTTTATCTAGAATTAAAATTAAAATCCGACATATCTAATTATCTTCATTCCATTTTTTCTTCTTCATTTTTCTTTTCAATCTCAGCAAATTCTTTAATTTTTCTTCTTACTCCTAATACAATTCAGCTTTTCGAATTCTGCAATTCCTATTTTTCTTAATTTTCATTCAATTTCTACTTAACAAATACAATTTTCATTTAATTCCAAATTAACTACACATATTTTTTTTCATAAATTCTCAATGACAAGATTCGATACAAAGATCCCTGTCGTGTGAATCGAACACGCTACCAAGTGAGCTATGCTCGCCAATTTTAAGTACATAAGTGAGCTTTAGAATTTTATCTAGAATTAAAATTAAAATCCGACATATATTCGATATTCAAAAAAAAATTTTATATTTAAAAAAAATTGATATAAAGAAATAATCTTTGCCTTCCGCGAAAACTAATCGTTCCTTCACATTGTCAACAAAAACAAAATGTTTATGAATCATTAAAATCGGATGCTTCTCTCAAAAACTACCATTTTTTGCACATTTAGCTCCGTATATCTCAAAGGGCTGGACCTGTCTTTATCAAAAACTAATCACCACTTCTTCTCATCATTACAAATTGAATGTTTATTGAATCATTCAAGTCGGATGGTCTGTTCTCTCAAAAACTTAATTTTTATTGTTTCCAAAGCGGTTGGACCTGTCTTTGCCAAAAACTAATCAGCACGCCTTCCCATCAGTTGGAATTAAATATTTGTATATTTTTATTTGTATTTGTAATAGGAAGAAAAATTGTATCCATACATACACACACACATACATCCACTTTTTCTAAGGTATGCCAAAATGTTCAGAAACTTTCGAAACGTGAAGATATGCCAAAAAAATTCATTTTCCATTTTTGGAAGACTATAATAACCTACCTACCATACGGGAAGGTAAAAATAGATTTATATTTTTATATGTATGGAAAAACATATGTTATGTTTTTATGGTTGAATTCAAAATATATGTTTTTCAAATTTATTAATTATTTTAATTTTCATTAAAATGTATTGATATGCAAATAAATATTATACGCAGTAGTATACATAGAACAAAATAGTATATAAATATAGAGATAATTGCATTTTCATTCCGAGGAAAACCCATTTTAATGTTTGTGTGGGATTTAATTGATTCATGCTTTTTTAATTATGGTATATTTTTCCAAGGCATCGTTAATATTATTTTTCGAATTGAAGTAAATAAACTAGTGGTGCATGAAATCGTGCCTCTAGACAAATTGCTACAACTTACTGTTTTGTCTTAATTTTGAAAAAACAACTTTTCTGGAAAATTTTGATTGTTTTTATTTTTTTTCAAATCTCCTTTTTTGAAAATTTTGAAACCCAATCAAGTCGGTTGATCCATACTATCAAAATGTCGAGGACATATGTGTGGGCTATATAAGTGAAATTTAAATATTATGAATCTTGTGTAAGGAACCCATAGAAATAAATATTGTACTTATTATTAAAATCTCTATAAAATATGTGATATTTGGTGAACATATGTGTAAAGATCATTTTTGACCGCCAAATAGCAATATTGAAGAAAATCTGGATTAGTTCAAGTTACTAATATTATTACACATATAAAATATGTATAGCAAAGTGTAATATTATTACACATTAAAATATGGATAGTATAGCAAAGTCGATGAAACCAAGTTCAG
This sequence comes from Ctenocephalides felis, assembly GCF_003426905.1. Lineage (NCBI taxonomy): Eukaryota > Metazoa > Arthropoda > Insecta > Siphonaptera > Pulicidae > Ctenocephalides > Ctenocephalides felis. The sequence goes on along the minus strand of NW_020538040.1, from coordinate 43,988,417 downwards.
GGCTTCTGTTCCACTTATTTTCTACCACTTTTTATTGATTTGATACATTTTGGATATTGCTTCATTATATTTTAATTATTGCATTTTATACAATTTTATGAAATGCATGATCCCACCAACTTGCTACAAGTTATGTCTGATACACATGGCATTGATTGTTTATTTTGTTCTCTGGAATAACCATATACAAACGATGTAAATAAATTAGTTATTTTTTATACAATATTAATAAAAAAACAAAACAATAGTATATCCTACGCAATAATAAAATTTGCATTCGATTTAAATCAGCCTCATGTGTGGGTTTTTTGAAAAGGCGTAAGATTGTGGTAAATCTCTTTTAGTTTATTGTTTAACCGAGAATGTAGACTGAAAATGTAGAATTAAAATAACTTTCTAAATAAATTTTCATTGGGTGGGAATTAGATATTTATTTAATCTTGCTAACTTTATTTCAAACTACTCAATATTTTGCATTAATTCCATGTTTTCTATATAATATATTTACTGGTTTATATATTTTGTTCCAAGTATATATTTATATCACTTTTTCATTTACTATTTTTTGTTCTTTACACCTTTGCCAAGGTAAAGGCTCAGATGGTGTTTTTTACCACACCCACATGCAACCTTTTCTAGAGGTTATATAAAAAACTGTTAAATCTAACTTAAAAATAAAAATATATCTCCTAATATATCTAAAAACATTTAAATAATGTAGACTCAAAAATTGTGTTAAAATCTCTTAAACTAAACAACAGTGTTCACGAATCGTGAGTCACGATCGAAAGACCGGACAACGAAAAGAAATACTTTCGTTATGGATTTTCAAACATTGTCGTTTATCTCCCATGAGAATTACGATGGTGGCTGATTAAACTTCTTTTTTCTCTACTTTCAAATATTATTGTTAAAAAATCCTTAACTTTAGTTGTTTTTGAGATATGGGTGGTGGGCCTCTTTACCCGCGGTCCTTTAAGTCCTGCTCTACCCTATAAATGTGTTGTGTGTATTGAATATTATAAATTTAGGGATTTTTTTTTAAATAAATTTAAATACATTCTTAAATAAATTAAATCCCCGATATGCTAAGTCACACGTCACACTTAAAGTGTTTGAAACTCTTCACCCCCTCTGCTTGTATGATAAATTCATTACATATGATCTATTAAACTGCCGTTTTAAATTTATAATTCTGTCTGGATATAAATGTGCCAACGCCCTTATAGGTATCTTTATGAAGGGCTGGCGGATTTGTAAAGCTTACCTTGAGAGTACTTGGAAACTGTTGTCGAGGCAAGTTTGTACTCGCCGCCATGCACGAGTGCCCGCAGAGAAAAATTTTCAACGTTCAGCGCTGAAACCCGACAGAACTTGTACAATTCCGCATAGACGTTCATTATTCACACATTTTCAGTACAATGATTCAATTCAGTGACAAAACAAGTTTTTAATCACATATATCCTCGATAAGAATTTGAATGATATCATTCTAGAATAGCATATTTATTGCAATGTTTTACTAATTTAAATATGCTGCGATTTATAAGGCTTGGAAAGGAATGTAGTTGTCATCGACCACAAATGCTATATATTGTTTGCTAAATATTGGATTATTGGTATAATCCATATTGTAGGATAAAGTAGGATTTGAAGATCCGCGGGCAAAAAGATCCACCATCATTATCTCAAAATCAAGTAAAGTTATGCATTTTTTAAAAACAATGTTTGAAAGTAGAGGTCAAAAGATGTGTAACCAGCCATCGCCTTAAATCGCACGACTTTACTACCACTAGATAAACGCCACATTGTCAATTTCGTAATTTAGTTCATAAGTATCATAGTTTTTTTTTACGTTTTTTAGTCTTTTTGTTTTAGAGCACGACTGTTTAGTTCATTATATCTCAATATATTTTTCAAATACATACTATTTAGTTAGATTTACCTTTTTTTTAATATACCTTCTAGAATAGCTTGCATATCGTTAGGTTTATACTTTCGAGGTGTAAACAATAAAAAACATGTAAATGAGAGTGTAAAACTAGCGGTGCATGCAACATCGTGCACAATTGCTGGAACTTTCTGTATCAAAAATTAAATTTTTTAAAAATGTTTTAAAATTTTTTGAAAACGTGGGTAAAATTAGATTTTTGGGAATTTCGATTTTGTTTTGAAAAAAATTAACTTTTTTGAAAATATGAAATTCTTTTTTATATTTTTTATTTAGAATTTTCTTGAATTTTTTTTTAAATAAATAACGAAGCGCGTAAACGCCGCGACGCAGTGTAACGGATAAACAATGGTAGGGTCTAGGAATCCCATAGAAATGTAAGCAAAATTTATACTTATAATCAAAATCTCTAAAAATCTGGCAAATTTGCTGTGCCATATGCATATGCTTTATGATCATTTTTGGCCGTCAAAAGGTAATTTTTTTACTTTTTTCACTAGATCTCTGAACCTGCCTAAAAATAAGCTTTGTAAATCATTTTGTGTTGTAATTTTTTTCTTAAATAAATATAAAATAAGTTTTATTCAAATAATTAACCACTAAGGGCGATTGTTTAAGAACTTTAAACAAAACGATAAATTTGAGATTATGAACAGTCGTCAGAATACATAAACAGTAATTAGCAAAAAATGCTGATGCATTTATAATGTAAGTGCTAATACTAATATACGTGAAAAAGATATCATGTATAGATGAAATAAGTACCACCTCAGAATTCGTTTTGGAGCATTGTGCTATCTCTGCTGCTCTGCAAGAATATGGTGATCAATTTCGTAAAGGTGTTCTTCAGTACATTCTTTGGGTCACTGCTAATTAATTTGATAATCATAAAGTTCAAAGGCTTGGCGGAATAATATTTCAGTAATCTTTGCTGTCATTATGTTACTTTGTTAAATTTGAAAAATGCAAAAATAAAAAGAATCATATTTCGTATGGTGTAAAGATGCGAAAAATACGGAAGTTGAAATCATCTGATCATAATTAATCTAAAAAATATTTTTATACTTCATATTATCGCAAAAATCGTAAGTCACCTGTTACTTCATTGGCATAATGAGTAGCATAAGAGTACTACATTTTCTCGCACTAAAACAATGTCAATACGCAACATAGGAATCAGATACTTTCTTGAGGCAAAAGAAAGTTTGAATGAAAGTAGCCAAAACGGGTTTTACTCCGTGATATGTTCGGAGCTAATGTTATGTTGAAATCAATTTTTTCTTAAATAATACATTTTTTGTAGATGCTATGATTTGTGTATAATAAATTATATAATATCATATATAACATAAATGACAATATATATATATATATATATATATATATATATATATATGCGTGTGTGTGTGTGTGTGTGTGTGTGTGTGTGTGTGTGTAAGTTCTTTGAGGGCGATATATCAAACAAAGAAAAATTAAAGATTTATGAAATAATCTTTAATTCCAAACGTTCTGGCATACTATTATATTAGTATATATGGTATTAAACTTTGTATTTTACATCTAAAAATGTGTACACATAACAGAATTCGCACTAACATGGATACAACTAATCAGTCAATAATCATGATTTTTTTGTAAATAGTAAAAATAATGAGAATTTTGTTTTACAAAAATGTAGAAAAATTAAATTATTTTGGCACAGGAACATGTAATAGCTATTAAAGAAGATTATTTCCGAACTACAAAATATGATCGTCGAAGTGGGATGAGTAAACGAAATGAAGATCAACATCTACAAATTGATATTAATAATAGTGTCGAAAAAATATGAGCATTTTGTGATATATGAAGAAAATTGGCAATAGGAAAATGTGGATCATTTAGAGACGATGCACTAAAGTGAGATATGAGGAGGATCTAAAGCACTAAAGCAGCCATTGACAAAGAAGAGTAAGCTATTACTCTATGAATATTAGGCAAAATAAGTAAAGCCATATTCCAGGCTCTGGATCAAAGATGTAGACCGAACATGTCCAGCACGTGACTCGATTGCGATTTTTGTGCGGCATGATATAAAAATAACGAAATCACACAAATTAATATTTAAATTTTAAATCTAAAGTTTAAGTTTATTCGTAAGTAGTAAGTAGTTTAAGTTTATAGTAACTAGTTTTAAGTTAATCATGTATCTTAATTTATAAGAATTATATACAACTAGGCAAAGATATTAAAGATGCTATTCCAAAACCTGTGCAAGATTGACTATTAGACTGAAAATACTTATTGGTATTACGGCAGATCGAGCATCATCAATGATGAGTAAAACGTAGAAGCAGTTAGTTTAATTTACAAACATATTGAAACCTTAGAACAAAATACAATATTTTTGGATTTATTTATTTGTCATTGTTTTTTACATATAGAAAATCTATGTACTAGTTTTAAAAATACCTTCGCGAACTGCAGTTCGAGCACTGTGACCTAATACATTATGTGCGCTGAAATACGATGGGTCGTGAAAAATGTTAAGATTTTGTACCTCTGTGAAAAATTGAAAATTCGTTTTGAATGAGAACGGTAAAGACGTTTCACAATTATACAAAAAACATAATTGTTGGATTTGTGTTTCTTGATAGATATCACAACTAATTTAAATGAGATAAATCAGAATCTTCGAGGAGAGAATAAATTAATTACGAATTGCTATCAAGACATAACGATCTTTATTGCTTAATTAAAATATTTTCAAAATCAATTGAAATAGAATAATTGACACTCATCTCCCTCATTTGGAAATGGAAAATAAATCCATTTATGTATATTCGCTTAAAGATTGCTTGGGGAATTTGAAAAAAAACATTTGCTATCCTAGAAAAATTTGAGCAAATGTACAATATTTTTAATTATATATTTAATTTCGGAGGTCTGTGTCTTCGTCTGTGATGGCATTTACTGGACATTGATCGCTATAATAATAATATTGATGAGAATAATATTTAGCTCCAGATTATTTATGACAGGAACTTATCGATCTGATGTCCAACTTAGCAATAAAATTTTGGTTTAGGAAATCAATACAGTCGACTTTTATGGAAAATATAATCAGGAAGATTAATTTCCTAATTTGAGAAGGTTAGATTTGTGTATTATACCTTTAAATTATTGTGTACATGCTAATTTGTGTGTATGTATCTCATTTGAGGGTGGGTGTGCTCTACAATTGATTTTTTTTGTTCAGGTGACTGGCGGCCCAGCGTCTTGTACATTCCTAAATTTTGGCCGAAAGAGTAATTTTGGTTCGACATGACTGATGTAGACTCTTGGGAAGGCTGATAAAGACTATGAAAAGAATAAATTAGACTAATAACTACTGCCGTGAGTAATAAAATCATGAATAAATTTTGCACTGCATAGTTTCAGTTTCCTGATTAGATTATATCATAAAACACGATAGTCATAGATATCTTAAATGGTATCAACGATTATATTCGACCGCGTGTCATTTCAGTACCTTTGCGTTTTAGAATTCTATTTTGCGCTTTCTAATATAATTCGATGCAAATGTATTTATTTAAAGCACATTTATTAGGAAGTGATATTCTGATATGATAACAATCAAATATAACATAGGAAACTCAATTTGAAAAGGAAATGTTTTTCCATCTATATAGTTCTTACAAATTTAAATGGTTTGGAATATATAATTAATTTAAGTTGGAATTCCATTTAGTGATCAATTTTATTCAAATATTGAGAATTATAGAGTTGCTATAAAATGGTGTTTAGTACAAATCTGGCTCGTGCTTTCAACCACAAGGTCGCAAATTCCACGTTATGTGTAACCTAATATCAAGCAGTACTGAAATCAATTTTTACTTTTAATTTAAATGTAATGTAATGTTAATCATAAATATGTTTTCAAATAAAAATATTTCCTCCGGCCATCACACAGTCAAAAAAGGACAACCATTGTACATGCCTTCTATTCAAAACTAGAATAGGGTAACTGTTGGGTTGCCTTCTAATCGACATTAGTAAAAAATAATCATAACCAAACTGTAATCACAACAGATTATGGAATGCCAAATTCTGATTGCTGTTCAATTATATTTTATTATATTATTAAAAAATAAAAATGCATGCTTTTATAAGATGTACATGATATAATGTAAGTCATGTCTCCACAAATGCAATTGCTGCCTTTAAATTTAAAACTTTAACGTTTCCTAGATTTGCAGATAAAGTAGATTCATTGAAATAAATTCCTCTCCGCGATTCTTGAATATCCTATAAAGATTTTCATTATAATTATACACATGTTATACGAGTGACACATCTGTTTAAATTATGCATTTTATAACAAAATTATAATATGTAAATATTAAAATGTTTAGTAATAATGAAGTATGTGTATGTCTAAAATATTAACCATATATAACATGTTTGAGTAATGATAAACAATTAGCATATAGTTGGAACTTCCTTTGTAGTATTGTCAATTATTATTACTCATCATATACAATTGAAAGAAATTCCAATGCCACCGATAGTTTTCTTAAGAAAGTCGGTTTTACAAATTTACCTTCCACTTAGTATCTTTCAGTGAGTAAACGAAGCTTCGTGCAAATAGTTCTGTTTTTAACAATCGAGTTTCTTCAATAATTTCAGAACTATCACTAGATTGGTCTGCTCGAATGCTAACTTCTAATTGAAATTTAGATGCTTCTTCTGATGTTCCTTGTAACCAACTCCAAATTAAAAGATCTCCCATTCCACTAAAACGTTGAAATATTTATTTATTTAATTATCTCCAACGTATCCATTATCATTCATAATCATACGTCCTATTGACAAATGCTATTTATAAATATTCTTTCTATTCATAAAAATTATTACTCATTTTGCGATGTATTAAAAATATTTCAATTCTAGTACTTTTCGTTAACCAGCTTTACTTATCCTTTTGATATATAATTCTTTGTTCTTGTATATACATTTTTATACATTACCTGCATGATGGCGTAATGTTAATTTTTAAATGAATGGTTTTTTGTTGAACCATCATTACAAAATGAACATTCATGATCGATTCTTCCAAAGGTATATTAATATCAACCGGTGTACTCCACAACATTACAGGCCCATGAGTTTTACTTATGTGATCAAACATTTCCGAATCTGAATTAAAAAGTATATCTATTATAATAGATGAACATAAGATATTTCAAGTGTGCAGTGTTAATAAACTGATCTTTAAAAATCTTGAAAAAGAGACAATCAGACGAAACAAAATCAGATTACATTTTTGACCTTTTATCATATCACCGCAATCTTCACTATAAGGGCAAATATATTCTTCGCAAGTTGTGCTCTGTATTTCTGGTACCCTTAAAGCAATGTCACTATCATATTGTCTAGAATCTGCCAAACATTCTGCTGAAGATGCTCTTGATACTGGTCTCTTAAATCCAAAATTACATGACAAATTGCTTCCTAAATAACGCGAACTTTCATTGGAACCAGACCAATTCAGACGTCTGGCTGAGGGACATCGAGGTATTGATATTGAACTATGTGGCCTGAAAAACGACAATGATATGCTTTTGTGCTATTTTTATCACAAGTAACGAATTTATATATATACTATCTGACCCGGCCGTTTGCCGTAAAAAGGTATAAAAATATTTTCATAAAAATCTTAGTAACTAACTGGATTGTGAATGTAGAAGTATGTGGTATGTAAGTGAAAGAGGCAACTAAGGACAAATTATATGGATGGTTTACCCACTGCAAAGCGTTGACCTGCACATTTGTTGATTGAAGGTTCTGATATATTATTACCGCAATTTTCATCAATTCGTTATTTTTTATTTATGAAGCAAAATCTGAACATTGAATCTTTGAATTATACTGCAGTGAATTGAGTGAGACTTCAAATACTCTGTGGGAAAATTTACAGCTTTGGTATATATGTGTGCAAAATGTACTTAATTTCCTTACAAATCATTTTTTTTATTTTTTAGAAATAACTAAAAAATAATAAACAGCAATGTTCTGTTATATAAAAAACAGTTGCTTTGATGCTTTACTGACCAATAGTGTATAAAATTTATTCGACTATTGCAAAGACTCTATGTGATCTATACAATACCTATAAATCTCTTCTGCGAAAGAATATATTTTATTTATATATATTTTTAGCAAAATAGAATTATATTTGGTACTTTGATATATTTAGATTGAATGATATATTAATTACCTAAATATTTCAGTAGTAGATTGTGATTTTGACTTTATCTCTGTGAAGTCTTCATTTGACAAAGACAATATTTTGTTTTCCTCCATTTTTCTATTGCTAAGGTTTTCAACTGAGCAAGACTTGCCCATGATTTTTGCTAAAAATTTGTGTGTATGAGAAACCGTTTGAAGTTTTGTCTGTTCCTGGCTTTTCTTTGTTTTTCTTGGCCCAAATAATTTTTCTCGCACTTTTCCTGGCGGTAACTCATCGGGTCCTACACGTAACTCGAACGCTTCAATTAGAGCATTGAAAACCTAGTAAAATATGATAATATTGGGCAATGTTTTTCAACCATTTTAATTTTAATTAACATTACATATATCATGAAATTTTCAAAGTATCGAAATTGACCATTTCGATGATATTATCTGAAGTTATACTAGTACGATTATGTATTACTGTATTACAGTCTCAAATATTTTAAATAAATTTAAACTAATATTTCTTTATCTCTAACCTGATCGGCCAATAACGATCTGGCTTTACCATATCGCTCTCTACAAACTGGACAGCGATCTGATCGACTGCGACAGGCGGAACATACCAAATGACCGTGGACACATTGTAAAGCTATAAGTGAAATATGAAAACATAATTAAATTCATCACAATTTTGATTTGTATGCTCAAAGAATTGGTAAAATTGAGCTTTAATATTCAATTTTTCTAATGCGAATTGAGTTTTGTAACTGCTTAATGTTAATGTCGTCGATGTGAAAACTTTACGTTCTTTAACTCTACTTTAGATATGTGTGAAAAGTGATATATTTATTGGAAATATCCAAAATTTATTTTGAGTACATTAAGGAAAATGCATCAAGCTACATAAATATTGAACAAATGGATAACCAAAAAAAGTCAAATAGATTATATTATATATTATTATAAACAATATCATGAGCAAGAGCATGTAATCGTGGTGAGAATAGCTCACTCAGTAGCGTTCTCGACTCACACGCTGGAGGAATTCGGTTCGAATCTCCAGCAATACCAGAATTAAAAATATAAAATATTAAAGTAGATTAAGAATTGTTAATTTGTAGAATATAAGAAAAAATTGTATTAGAAGTAAGAAGGAAAAAAGAAGTTTAGTTTAGAAGATGAGAATATTGAGAAACAAGAAGAAGAATGAAAATTTAATGGAATTGCAGAAAGAAAATTGAATGGAAGATTAGGATATAAGAAGAGATAGTATATATATGATGAATGTATAAGAAATATATATGTAAGAATTGTATAGAATATGATGAAAATAATATGAATAATGTAGGTGGCTAAAAATGCTGTAAAGCGGAGGACAATAAAAAATTATTGCGGATAAACGAAGTATTGCGGATCAATTTCCTGATAAATAACGACTAATTGGATATAATCAATATTATCATTAAATTTAATTGTTAATAGGACATTGTGGCTATTTTTCTTTCAGTCCATCATAAAGTGAAATTTCCTTACATATTTTCAACAAAAATTTTACTTTACGCTTATATGATATTGACATAAATTACAATTTTTTCTGCTGCTGGCAGTAAACCCATAATGGTCTGTAAAAGTAAAGGTATTAATGACTCTTTCACAATTCCACAAAAAAATAGACGTTAGCTTTTGAAATGAGTTGGTGCATCTTTTGTGATGTGTGATCTGCAGTGTTAGGCATTGTCATATCCAGCAATTTTTTTTTATTGTTTTTATTTTAATTACAATCTGTCACACTTAGGACTTTCAGTAATTGTTTTGACTTTTCTTATTATATGAATCTTGGATGGATGGCAACCCAGTAGTTGTCCAGTCCAGTTATGACTAATTATCTATATTCGAAGTATTTGCTGACATTTTTTTTATTATATATGCAACTATATCCACGAGAGGCGATTTTCACTTGAGGCTATATTTGAGCCATATCCAGCAATAATTTATAACTCAATAATAATAGGCTCAATTAAAAATTTACCATTTATTTCGACAATAACAAAAATGTCTTTCTATAACAATATGAGAAAAAAAAGCATATGTTTGAAGTTCAAACCTAAACATCCAAAGTAACTATTTTTAATTGATGTCGTTATTGAATATAACATTTCATTTTTGATTCAACTAAAGCTTTTATTCGAAAAGTGATGCATTTTAAATATCAATACTACTTAAATGATTATGTGTCTTGAATGTTAAACTGATTCTGAAAAATGCTTCTTGATTTTCTTAAGATTTTATTGTGGTAGCAAAATCTGCGTATATTCTATATTTTATAAATTTTAAATTGCTTGGTTACTAAATTATATGCAAAACTTACGAAAATGTTGAACCACTTGGCTTTCCAGTGTTACAAAATAATAGCAAAATACCGTAATTGTTGAAATATAAATTTTGCATACCTGGTGGAGAAATTGTATCAAGGCAAATAGGACACTCAATAGCATTTAAAATAGTCGCAACACTTGCCGATAGTCTTTGGAGCGTGGTAGGCATTGGACCATTGCATAGAGTCTAAAACAAATACATTAAGTAATTTATAGGCAATACAACAATTTTAAAATTATGTTTGTAGATATTGGTTGGTAAACAACTTAAGTTGCACAAATTTATTTATTATTATTACTCATAGTACTAAGGGTACTATCTTTAAACAATTATATTGCGCCACCAATTTTACAGTCAATTCAAATCAAAATAGTCAGTAACTTTTTTTAATAGTATCAAACTGAAAATTTTAAAAGATAGTGTCTGCGTTCAAGAAAAAAAAATCGGAATGAGATCTTGAATAGTCATTACTTAATTAGAGCAAAATTCATAGATGTTAGTATGTTAGACAATTTATAGTTTTTGGGATTACTTCCGGATTTCTTTTAGCATACTCTCCACTCCTCCAAAGTAATAAAGAGACATGATTTCAACTTCGGCAATAAGCTTAGCCACAGCTGCAATGCGCATGCCTAGTATATCTTCTCCATTTACTTCCAGTACACAATCTCCAATTAGTAAACCTGAACATTCTGCTGGGGAATTCGGGTCCACAGCACTGACCTATAAGTATTATAAAAAGAATCAAAATATTAACTTTATAAATAATAATAATAATTTTTTTTCTTTTAAAAGCTATTAACCGACTTGAATTTATACCTCCAATATTTACATTTTTAATAATTAATATTGTTAGCAGATTATCTTCTAAGACGTACGTCTGAGTTATGTTATTTGAATAGTCCTATTAAAAATAGGAATGGATGTATGATTGTCAGTTTAGTCTGGAGCCTCCAAAAAGGTTTTTTGAGAACGTTTTATATGCAAATTATTTTGAAATCATTATAAATAATAATTTTTGGATTTACTTTCTTATAGTCAATTTTATATTACTACGATATGTACCCAAGGATACGGATCCCATTTGCTGCGCGTTAGATGAAATCCACAAGCAGCCCCTTGCTCTCTTTGAATGTCCAATAATTGCACCATTGGAATTTCGTGATTAACTGATTGCTGGTTAGTCTCGTCGTTTGCATTTTCTGAGATATAGCTACTTTCTATCACGATATCAGGAATTAACTCCGCCATAGCCGGTTGTTCAGATTTGCAGCTTATCATTTCCTTTATGATAAACATGCAATGATTATAACGTCTTTAGTTATTAATTATAATAATTGCTTTATACAAAATTGTAGGTAGCACTTATTACACAGATTTTATATTGATTAATGTTACTTTAACGATAAAGATACCATTGAACGGATAATTGAACGTTACATGTAAAGGTCAAAAGTTACATATTCAAATATTTGAAATGAGTATAACGAACTGTTTTTTCGAACGCGAACGTTCCAAACAACGATCACACAACTTACAGCTTCACACAACGTACTGAACCGTTGTCATTTGTAGTCAAAAATATGCTGCTCAAATAAAGTTCAAAAGGTGGACCTGGAAAATTTTTGTACCTGCTGTAAAAATATACTTGATGGAGAAAAAACTCACACCTAAATCATCTTGTTTTGGGTAATTCACATTCACACCCCAAGGGTCTCGAGAAAACTTTGAAAGTGGATCATCTAAAACCGAGGAAGGAAAGACCAGTCAGTAGATTTCTAGTGCACGAAGTCATAAAGGACTTTTTGATCAAATGAAAGGAACTGCAAAAATTCGTAAATGTTTCGTGTTCAATGTTTCTTCTAAAGCATGACTGATGCTAAGAAAATCAGAAATTTGTATAATGATAAGCTTGCCTTAGATTATAAGAAGCAACTATCGATAGTTTTTATAAAAATTCTGAAGCTAATTTTTCTATTTATATTTCTATTTATATAGGGTAAATGAGTTTTTGGTGTCTTATATACTAACGATTATTAGTATATAAGTAAAATTCAAGTTGAAAATACAATTTCACTACAGGTTTGCCAAAAACAAAGTCGAACGCAGTACGGGTAGAAAAATTGTCGATAATGTGCGCATTACTCATCCGATTTTCAATGTTTGCGATGACCAATAAGTTTGGTAGGTTTTCAAGGAACTCTCGTCGTGAAAATACTAACATTTATGTTACAACACATAGCGAAGAATATATAAAGCGCAGTTTGAATAGAAAATACCAGAAAAAAGACAAAATACTGGTTTACATATATCAAAAAGCGTATATTTCATACAAAATGTATGGGTGGTCTAGACAGACCACTCCGCCTGTTCGAAGTATAAAAGAGTTAATATCCTTATAATTATTCTTCTGTACATTTTTCGTCCTGATTTTTTCATTGATCGACAGCTAATAAAATTTTAGGAAAAGTCAAGAATTTCAAGTCGATAGAATTACTAGAAGTTTTTTTTTTAAATTGACGTTGAAAAAAGTCTGGCCAGACCACTCCGACCGACGGAGGGGTAAATGTAAAATTATGTCTTATTTTCTATTATCACAGAACGAATTAATTTTATTTTATGTATTTATATGGAAAAACGCTTTTCCCATAGCTAACTTTTCGCATGACGAACTTTCTCTCGGAACGAATTTAGCACGTTATCGGGGTACCACTGTATATTTATTTAAAATGTTTATTGTCATCTTGCGTGAATATTTCTTGGATTTTTATATAAATTGTTATAAAACTTACTAATTCTTACTTGAGCTATCGATGTAAACAATGTTATGTGTTGAACAAACACAGTATGCTAATTTGATATATAACTTCATATCGTATTGTATCACATGTCCGATTTATTGCTTTTACTTTCTTAGCACATTACTTTTGGAACACTAGTACCTTATTTGTACTTATTTTTTAATTATTTCTACAAAATATAAATTTCAAACTACTTCGATTTGAAGCATTAACGCGTGAAGTATCGCGATCACTGTTGAGTAAGAATATCTTTTGCATAAGATTTGGTACAGCATTGCTCAGCATCCGGCCTTCGAATTTGCTTCACTCAATGTTAGTAGCACCTTCACCTATATTCGAGAACCAATGTTAAATATGGAAAATCGTGCACTTACCATAATTATACATTAATTAATGTTGATGATCATGCATACTTTATGGTCGTTTTATATAATGGTCCGGTATGTGCATGTATATGGTTATATATTTTATATTTTATCTTATTATATATTTATATATATATATATATATATATATATATATATATATAATATGTGTGTGTGTTAACGTGTATACATAATCAACAAAACATCGAATAAATCAATTTATACTGCAATATGAATTGAATGTCGTGCTACTTGCCACTTATAAGCTACTTCTTCCGTTAATATCACTTATTTTGAGAATAAAAGAGGAAAGATTATTTTTTGCTTATTTCAAATTAGCAATGCTAATTTTGGTCTTCTCGTCGTTTCAAGTCATTCTTAACCATTTGACACCAAAATTGAAATAAAATATGTGTGTGTGTGTGAACCAAAATTTGTGCCTTCGTCGATGTTTGCTCAAAAACGACTGCTCCGAATTCAAAATTTTTCTCTTATTTTTTTATGTGAGTTTATTCTGTAATCTGTTTATTATAAAATATTAAGCAGAGACTACTAACATATATATGATAAAATTTTGTATATATATTTCAAACATTTAAAAGTTATTTGAAGAAATTTGTTAGCAGAAATTTTTCACCCTCGTTTTCGCCAAAAATCCTGAATTGATTTTGAAAATGAATGAGTGTATGAAAAATTGTTCGAAAGCAATCAATTGGTAACCGCGCTGATTAGTTATTGGTAAAGATCAGTCGAGCCATTTTTTCATAACTAGTTATTTGTTGAAAATTTTCTTTGCCGATTCTAATGAAACTTTGTGTATATATTTTGGAGTTCATGGTTTTAACGAACATTCTAAAATTTATGAAGTAAATTTATAGCTTTCTCAATGAAACTATTTATTTTAACCATCTGAATATTTAGAATTCTGAAGCGCTTTCAAATACTGCTTTTATGTAAATTAATAATTCCTAATTTTGTTAACTTGTTTAGAATTGCCAACACGTAATAAAAGTTCATGCAATTTATATATAAAAATCTAACATGAAATTCATAAGTATAAACAATCTTAGTATTCAGGCTATTATTATTTATAAAAATAGCCCTAATTACTAATTTTATTATTACTTGCTCGTCAAATATTAGTTATATTGTTAAAATTAAATTAAATTTGGATTTTGGGGCATTGATAAATAGTAAAACTGCATACAAATTTTTAGGCCTTGGCATTTTTATTTCTTCTATTTCTTGCGGAAAAATCGCCAATTTTGATAAGGAAGGACATTAAATATGTAAAACACCGCATGTCCACCGACAGAGAAGAAAAAGATTGATCGCGCGACCAAAAAATTCAGCAAAGTCATAAAAAAACTAATTTTATTAAATTATATTTTTTTAAACAATTGTTATTTTAATTGAACTTAAACCCTTGAAGACCGCGCCGGAAATTGTGGATACTGTGGTGAATCTATAAAATGACAATTCCAAAACAAACACATTATGTTGTGGGCTCATCGGTGGCCATGCGGTCCCG
>NW_020538040.1:43945154-43972174 GCF_003426905.1 Ctenocephalides felis | reverse complement strand
TAGTACGAAGTTGCCATATATGGAAGAAATACTAAGAATTTTGAGGCAAATACTTTATATGGTTTCTTCATGAATTTATGAAATATTTTGCAAAGTTGCTCAAAGTATATCCCATTTTGCATTTAAAAGATAGTATTTTGATTAACTATAAAAATTATGTATACCGAAAAATCTAACTATGCACAAATATTTTATACTACAGGAAAAACGTTTAAAGATACATAGAATTTTTTTGGAGGCAGTATAAAATTACGAATAAAACGATGTACAATTCAATATGAATGCCCATATAATTTTCTTGAGATTTTTTGATTTTCCTAAAATTTCTGGTGTCTGTCTTGCCCATACTCCGTTTGAAATACAGAGTTGAGAGTTGGGATATATAGAAAATGAATATATGAATCTTCTTGGAAATCCTAAAACCAATAAATATATTTTGTTACTTATATTTATATTTAATTTTATGAAAAATTCAGAATAACGCTTTTATTTTCAACAGCGATCAGAATTATGAGTTTTATGGGCTGTGTTTGCTGTTTAGCATCCTAGCCTCGTATTATTTATAAAAAAGCAACCTAGCGGTCAACTACTCTTCTTTTTATGTGTAGAGTAGTGTGGGCTAATAAATCTTTCGTATACTTGTTTTCTTATTATTATTATTATTTTTCTAACATGGAGATGTAATTGTTTTTGAAAAACTGCTAACAGTTTCTTTTTGTTGCATATAGAATTTATTATTTTTATTAAATTAGAAACATTTAAAAATGTAAAATATATATAGGGTAGAAAAACATGAACATAATTATATATATATTGTATCATATTCCATATGATGCAATAAAAAAATTCAAAACTGAAAAAAAATAAAGGTGTGGGCGTATATCTGTAGCAGGTCATATCATACTGCTTGATATCGAGATGGCTAAATTTGGGATCGAACCCGGTCTAGTTTGTGCTAGCTCAACTTCTTGGTCATTACACCATGATGGGCTCAGAATACTACATAAAATATATGAAAAAAAATTATCTGGTGAAGCAATTTGAGTGTAACCTATACGCGTATGTTACAATAATATAATCGTTATCAGTTTTGCAATACAGACAGACCAAGTTTACACCATACCCGTGCATAATTTAGACACAGGTACTGCACTTGATACTATCGCGATTGCCAGATTTTGTTAGAAAACGAAAGTTACTCTTTAGCTCGTTTTATTCTCATTGTGAAATTTTGTGTAAGAGCGCAATTAAGTAATATCAAGATATTACCGAAATGTGACTTACGAATTACAACTTGTGATACATTCAAGTAGCGTAAAGTTTGTCATACTTATTTTAAAGCAAATTCGGTGTTTTTCCGTGTGTCCAATTATATGCAATTAAAGCAACGGACTTAAAAATGTCATCTGTTGCGTGAAACCCGTTTTTATTATTTATTCTGGTCTCACATGGTTTTACGTTTTTATGATTAGTGATTTATTGATTCTGTGAGAATAAATTAATTTTTGTGATATACTTATATTTATATAGGAAAAAGCGGGACTCAAAGGTCCGCGGTAAAAAGGCCCACAATCGATATCTAAGAAACAAGTAATGTTAAGAATGTGTTGACAACAATATTTGAAAGTAGAGGGAAAAGACGTATAACCAGCTATTACCTCGTTTCTTACGACTTCGCTTTCAGGAGATAAAGATATAAATTGAAGATCAATAAAAAAGTTTATTTCGTTGTTAGATTTTTTTATTGTGAGCACGGTTGTTTAGCTAATGAGACCTTAATATAATTTTAATAACGTTACTTAATTGTTTTATAAGATGTATTGCTAATTGTAAGTTAAATTCAACAGTTTTTCTTTATATAACCTTTATAAAAGCTTACATTTTGCTGGGAGTATACAGGACCAATTGAACCTTTACCCCTAAAATTGTAGGCAAATGAAAAAATTAATTAAATTGAAAGAAGTAATTTTAGTAGAAATAAATTAAATAAATAGTTATTCCAACTCTGCTAATGAATATTTCTGACGAAATACCAGATCAAGATTATATAAAGTGTTATTTGTATAAAAAATGCATCCATAAAATTTAACATTGGTAACATAACAATATTTGCATTAGTTGAATAATGTTGCTATTATTCTATAAAATTTCTTTCGTAAAATTAAAAATAAGACATTGAACCTCATAACCGCCTATGGACAAAAAAGACCAGGAGATAAATTTTTATGCATCTTATATTCAATTATAAGAATAAAGTTTTTCATCCTTGTTTTTAAATCTTATATGTATTGTGTGCTAATTAAAATTAACATCAATAGATTTACAACATTTAACATAAAAAGATTCATTAGTACACACACAATTTTAAACACAAATTTTAAATTTGTAAATTAAGATGTAGAGTCTAAAATTTGGTAGCAAAGTCATGCGTTGTTAAAATCTCTATGAAAAATTAATACTGGTATACTAATATTCTGATTATTACTAATGCCAGTTTGATCATTTACATCGACTATTTATAAACGTTTTAAAAAATAATCCCTAAATAAATAATTTATAACTATATCGACCTTTTAAGGGAATACTTTTCAACAATCCAAATGAGCAATAAATTCGTTTATTGCTAACTGAAATGTCTTATCAAAACGAAATGCTATATTGTTCGAACAAAATTATCATCTCTTGTATCAAATTATTGTAAACATTTTTCAATGTCGAACGTGGATTCAATTAATTTTATACATTAATTAAATTTAAAGTTTCTTCAATGCAATGCAAATGCTAGTGACTGAATCAATCTTGATATAAAAAAATAATGAATTAATCGTAATAAAAATTTGTATTTCATATTGCATATATAATATTAATTTTATATGTGTTTTATTTCAAAATTGATCTATGAATTATTTTGGTTAATTGTTAAATTACTGCAGGTAATTTGTTAGATTCATAAATATACACAATGTATGAAGTATGCAATATTATTTCAGCGAAATGAAATTAGGATTTAAACTTTACAACATAAATAATCCATCTATTTTTAAAAATGATTTAAAGAAAATATCTTACCTTTAAAATAGTTCTGTTTATAAAATCCGGCACCTACACACTTCCTAAAATTAACACCGTTCACAAACACTCCACTAAAATCAACTCTCTTAATCCCATTCCAACTATATTTTCATTAAATAACAACTTTACAAAAAACCACATAGAATGTTTATAATATTTGAAATTTCGCATGAGCGTAACGGATTGCGAAAATCAGAGTTATGCCGAGGTGTTACGGCCGGCTTCTTGGACTTACACAAGAATAAATGTATATAGTTGCAAAATTTGGATTCAGTGCCCACTCTTTTCTGTCTTTGTACTTGAAAGGTGTCGTTAAACAATAGGAAATTGTATCTTTTGATCAGTTTTATTGCTTTATCATCCGCACTGTCACTTTCATACAGATGTTCATGATAGTATGGCTATCAGAATTTTGAATAGCGCGCCGTGGAAGCCCGGAGTTCACTAAAAGCGAACGCTGCCTGTTGTCAATACGACAGAGCGGCGGCTGACTCGATTCAGGGGCTATCCCCTCTAGCATACCATATAAATGATGTATTTCTACGTTTTCATTGTTTATGACAGATTTTCCTAATTTGAACATGACAATACGAAAAGTAACTAGTGGCATCGTGCCTTAAGGCAAATTGCTGGAACTTCATATATTGTAATGAAATATTGAACAAATATTAAATGTTTTCAAATGGATTATTATAAATACTGCAACTTCCATTTATCATATTTATTAGCCAATGTATAAGAGCTTATAAATTCGATGACGATGTTTATATATGTTTACAGGAAAAGTAAATAAACAAAACTCAAGGAAGCGGTGTAAGAATAATAAAAATTTCTAAGGACTCATATTTCTAAGAATCATATTTCTAAGAATTATAAAAACTGAATTGCAAAGTTAAAATTATTTAATTTGAAGTATGTAAGCGAGCTTCTGAATTATTTTCGATATTCAAAAAAAAAATATTTTGAAATAAAAAAATAATCTCTGTCTTCCTCAAAAACTAATCATTTTTTCAAAGAGTCAACAAAAGCAAAATATTCATGAATTATTAAAATCGTATGCATCGCTCTCTCAAAAACTACGATTTTTTGCATATTTAGCTTCGTATATTATTAGCATATCCCAAAGAGCTGGACCTGTCTTTATGAAAAACTAATCACCACTTCTTCTCATCATTACAAATTGAATGTTTGTTGAATCATTCAAATCGGGTGGTCTGTTCTCTCAAAACCTTAATTTCTATTTTCTGCTCTCTTTTCTCCGTATTTCCGAAACGGCTGGACCAAGTTTTTGCCAAAAACTAATCACCACGCCTTCCCATCAGTAGGAATCAAATATTTTTTCAAGTATTCAAAACAGTTGATCCGTGCGCCTAAAATCGTGGAAGAAAAATTGCATTCATACCCATACACACACGCATACTTCCACTTTTTCTAAGGTATGCCAAAATGTTCAGAAACCTTCGAAACGTGAAGATATGCAAAAAATTTCATTTTTCATTTTTGGAAGACTAAAATAACCTACCATACGGGCAGGTAAAAACAGATTTCTATTTATATGTTTATGAAAAAACATATGTTATGTTTTTATGGTTGAATTCAAAATATCTGTTTTTCAAATTTATTAATTATTTTAATTGTCATTAAGATGTATTGATATACAAATAAAAAATAAATATTATACGCAGTAGTATACATAGAACAAAATAATATATAAATATAGAGATAGATACATTTTCATTCCTAGGAAAACCCATTTTAATAAAATTTGTGTGGGTTTTAATTGTTTCATGCTTTTTTAATCATAGTATTTTTTTCCAAGGCATCATTAATATTTATTTTTTTAATTCAAGTAAATAAACTAGTTGTGCATGAAATCGTGCCTTAAGACAAATTGCTACAACTTACTGTACCGTTTTTTCTTAATTTTGAAAAAAACAACTTTTGGAGAATTTTGAATTTTTTTTATATTTAATTAAAAATCGACTTTTTTTGAAAACTTTGAAACCCATTCTAGTCGGCTGATCCATACTATCAAAATGTCGAGGACATTTGTTTCGGTTATATACGTGAAATTTAAATATCATGAATCTTGTGTAAGGAACACATAAAAATGAAAACAAATATTGTACTTATTTTTAAAATCTCTATAAAATACGCGATAATTTGATGAACATATGTGTAATTATCATTTTTGACCGCCAAATAGCAATATTTAAACAAATCTGGATCAGTTCGAGTTACTAATATTATCAAACGTTAAAATATGGATTGCAAAGTTGATGAAACCCAGCTCAGGGCTTCTGTTTCACTTATTTTCTACCACTTGCTATTGATTTGATACATTTTGGATATTGCTTCATTATATTTTAATTATTGCCAACCAACTTGCAACAAGTTATGTCTGATACACATGGCATTGATTGTTTATTTTGTTTTCTGGAATAACCATATACAAACGATGTAAACAAATTAGTTATTTTTTATACAATATAAAAAAACAAAACAATAGTATATCCTACGCTATAATAAAATTTGCATTCGATTTAAATCAGCCTCATGTGTGGGTTTTTTGAAAAGGCGTAAGATTGTGGTAACTCTCTTTTAGTTTATTGTTTAACCGAGAATGCAGACTGAAAATAGAGAATTGCTCTTTCTAAATTAATTTTCATTGGATGGGAATTAGATATTTATTGAATCTTGCTCACATTATTTCAAACCATTTAATATTTTGCATTAATTCTGTTTTTTTTATAAAATATATTTACTGGTTTATATATTTTGTTCCAAGTATATATTCATATCACTTTTTCATTTACTATTCTTTGTTCTTTAAACCTTTGCCAAGGCTCAGATGGTCTTTTTAGTACACCCACATTTAACCTTTTTAAAGGTTATATAAAAAAAACTGTTAAATCTAACTTAAAAATAAAAATATATCTCATAAAACATTTAAATAATGTAGACTCAAAAATTGTGTTAAAATCTCTTAAACTAAACAACAGTGCTCACGAATCGTGAGTCACGATCGAAAGACTGGACAACGACAGAAAATACTTTTGTTATGGATTTTCAAACATTGTCGTTTATCTCCCATGAGAATTACGGCGATGGCTGGTTAAACATCTTTCTCCTCTACTATCAAATATTATTGTTAAAAAATCTTTAACTTTAGTAGTGTTTGAGATATGGGTGGTGGGCCTCTTTACCCGCGGTCCTTTAAGTCCTGCTCTACCCTATATATGTATTGTGTGTATTGAATATTATAAATTTAAGGATTATTTTTTAAATAAATCAAAATATATTTTTAAATAAATTAAATCCCCGACTTGTTAAGTCACACTTTTGAAACTCTCTACCTCTCTGCTTGATATGATAAATTTCTTACATATGTATGATCTATTAAACTGCCGTTTTAAATTTATAATTCTGTCTGGATATAAATGTGCCAACGCCCTTATATGTATCTTTATGAAGGGCTGGCGGATTTATAAAGCTTACCTTGAGAGTACTTGGAAACTGCTGGCGAGGCAAGTTTGTACTCGCCGCCATGCACGAGTGCCCGCAGAGAAAAATTTTCAACGTTCAGCGCTGAAACCCGACAGAACTTGTACAATTCGGCATAGACGTTCATTATTCACACATTTTCAGTACAATGATTCAATTCAGTGACAAAACAAGTTTTTAATCACATTTATCCTCGATAAGAATTTGAATGATATCATTCTAGCGTAGCATATTTATTGCAATGTTTTACTAATTTAAATATGCTGTGATTTATGAGACTTGGAAAGGAATGTAATTGTCATCGTTCACAAATGCTTGGAGAAGTTTTTATTTCTAATTGCACTATATACGATTTATTACATTGCCGGTATATTCCATATTATAGGATAAAGTAGGATTTGAAAATCCGCGGGTAAAAAGATCCACGATCATTATCTCGAAATCAAGTGAAGTTATGAATTTTTTAAAAGCAATATTTGAAAGTAGAAGTCAAAAGATGTGTAACCAGCCATCGCTTTAAATCGCATGACTTCGCTACCACTAGATAAACGCCACATTGTCAACTTCATAATATAAGTATTTTTTTACGTTTTTTAGTCTTTTTGTTTTAGACCACGACTGTTTAGTTCATTATATCTCAATATATTTTTCAAATACACGTTATTTAGTTAGATTTATTTATTTATTTATTAACTTCCCGTAGGGTAAGTTATTGTAATGGGCCGAAAATCGGAATTGAAAATTTTTACATTTCTCGACGTTTTGAAGGTTTCTGAACGTTTTGGCATACCTCAGAAAAAATGGATGTGTGTGTGTGTGTGTGTGTGTGTGTGTGTGTGTGTGTATGTATGTGTGGATACAAATTTCCAGTCACGTTTTAGGGCGCACGGATCAACCGATTTGAATGGTTCAAAAAACATTCGATTCCTATTGATAGGGAAAAGAGCTGATTAGTTTTTGGCAAAGGCAGGTCCAGCCCTTTTGGAGATACGGAGCCAAGAGTGCAGAAAATAGAAATCGTATTTTTGAGAGAACGGAGTATCCGATTTGAATGATCTAAAAAACATTCAATTAGTAATGATTGGGAGAACTGTTTATTAGTTTTTGGCAAAGGCAGGCCCAGCCATTTTGAAGATACGGAGCTAAATATGTAAAAAAGGGCAGTTTTTGAGAGAACTAAGCGTCCGATTTAAATGATTCAAAGAACTTTCTGCTTGTCTTAACAAAATAATCGATTTTGGAAAAAAAAATGTTTCATCTTTTTTTTTTTTTTTTTTTTTTTTTTTTTTTTTTTTTTTTGTTTTTTGTATATCGAAAATATTTATTTTTAAATCTGTCTATAGTTCTAATATACTTTACAAATAATTTCAACTCTGCAATTCAGTTTATATAATATTTATAAACATTAGACAATGTTACAATATTTATAGTAATCTATTCAGTAATCCTCGAACATTTCGTTACGGTACGGGAAGTTCCAGCAATTTGCCTTAAGGCACAATGCCACCCACCCCACTAGTTTATTTATTTATTTATTTAAATATATAGCCCACAGATTTCTCCAAGAGGACTCAAAAATACAATTATTTTACATAATGAATAACAATTAAAATATATACAAAATTACAATATATAGTTAATAACATAAAATGCTTAAGATAAAATTAATTATTTAGATTTAACTTTTTTTTCATATATCTTCTAGAATAGCTTGCATATCGTTAGGTTTATACTTTCGAGGTGTAAACAATAAAAAACTTGTAAATGAGAGTGTAAAACGAGTGGTGCATGCAACATCGTGCAAAATTGCTGGAACTCTCTGTACCAAAAATTAAATTTTTGAAAAGAGTTTTAAAATTTTTTGAAAACGTGGGTAAAATTAGATTTTCGAGATTTTCGATTTTTTTGAAAAAAATTAACTTTTTTGAAAAAAATTGAAATTCTTTCTAATTTTTTATATTTAGAATTTTTTTAATTTTTTTTTTTTTTTCAAGATATAAAGTTTTCTTATATAAAAAAACGCAGTGTAACGGACAAAAATTATTAGGATCTAAAATCCCATAGAAATGTAAAAAAAATTATATTTATAATCAAAATCTTTAAAAATCTGGTAAATTTGATATGCATATGCTTTATGATCATTTGTGGCCGTCAAATGGCACGTTTTATTACTTTTTTTTACCGATTTTCCGAAATTGCTGAACCTGCCTTAAAAGAAGCTTTGTAAAATATTTTGTGTTGTAATTTTTTTCTTAAATAAATATAAAATAAATTTTATTCAAATAATTAACCACTAAGGGCGATTGTTTAAGAACTTTAAACAAAACGATAAATTAAAGATTATGAACAGTCGTCAGAATACATAAACAGTAATTAGCAAAAAATGCTGATGCATTTATAATGTAAGTGCTAATACTAATATACGTGAAATAGATATCGTGTATAGATGAAATAAGTACCATCTCAGATTTCGTTTTGGAGCATCATGCTATCTCTGCAAGAATAAGGTGATCAATTTCGTAAAGGTGTTCTTCAGTACATTCTTTGGGTCACTGCTAATTAATTTGATAATCATAAAGTTCGAATGCTTGGCGGAATAATATTTCAGTAATCTTTGCTATCATTATGTTACTTTGTTAAATTTGAAAAATGCAAAAATAAAAAGAATCATGTTTCGTATGGTATAGAGATGCGAAAAATACGGAAGTTGAAATCATCTGATCATAATTAATCTAAAAAATATTTTTATACTTCATATTATCGCAAAAATCGTAAGTCACCTGTTACTTCATTGGCATAATGAGCAGCATAAGAGTACTACATTTTCTCGCACTAAAACAATGTCAATACGCAACATAGGAATCAGATACTTTCTTGAGGCAAAAGAAAGTTTGAATGAAAGTAGCCAAAACGGGTTTTACTCCGTGATATGTTCGGAGCTAATGTTATGTTGAAATCATTTTTTTCTTAAATAATAATTTTTTTGTAGATGCTATTATTTGTGTATAATAAATTATATAATATCATATATAACATATATGACAATATATATAACAATATATATATATATATATATATATATATATATATATATATATAATATGTGTGTGTGTGTGTAAGTTCTTTGAGGGCGATATATCCAACAAAGAAAAAACAAAGATTTATAAAATAGTCTTTAATTCCAAACGTTCTGGCATACTATTATATTATTATATATGGTATTAAACTTTGTATTTTATATCTAAAAATGTGTACACATAACAGAATTCGCACTAACATTGATACAACTAATCAGTCAATAATCATGATTTTTTTTTGTAAATAGGAAAAATAATGAGAATTTTGTTTTACTTAAAAATGTAGAAAAATTAAATTATTTTGGCACAGGAACATGTAATAGTTATTAAAGAAGATTATTTCCGAACTACAAAATATGATCGTCGAAATGGGATGAGTAAACGAAATGAAGATCAACATCTACAAATTAATATTAATAATGGTATCGAAAAAATATGAGCATTTTGGAATATATGAAGAAAATTGGCAATAGGAAAATGTGGATTTAGAGTACTTGGTAAGCATCGCCCCGGACAATGCACGAGTGAGATATGGGGAGGAACTAAAGCACTAAACAGCCATTGTCAAAGAAGAGTAAGCTATTATGATTATTAGACAAAACAATTGTTTTAAGTAACTTAAGTAAAGCCATATTTCAGGCTCTGGATCAAAGATGTAGACCAGACATGATCTGAAAAAAAAAGAAATCACACAAATTAATATTTAAAGTTTAATAATTCATAGTTCATGACATTCTATAAAAATCATATACATACATACATACATACAACAACGGGCAAAGCTTTTAAAGATACTATTCTAAAATTTGTGGAGGATTGAAAATTATACTTAAGAGAAACTTCTTGGTATTACGACAGATGGAGCACCATGAATGATAGGGTAAAACGTAAAAGCAGTAGCTTAATTTGCAAGCATATTGAAATTATTTGTCATTGTTTTTTACATATAGAGAATCTATGGGCCAGTTTCAAAAAACTATTTCGTGAACTGCAGTTCGAGTACGCTAAATATATCATGTACGCTTAAATATGATGGGTCGTGGTAAACGTTATTAAGATTTTGGAACCTCTGTGAAGAAATTACAAATTCTTTTTTAACGAGAATGTAAAGAGGTTCCACAATTATGCAAAAAACATGATTGTTGGATTTGTTAGTCTTAGATATCACAACTAAATTAAATGATTATTGAATGAATTTATTATCATTAAATGAATTATTATTCTCTCTTCTTCGAGGAGAGAATAAATTAATTACAAATTGCTATCCAGACATAAAGACCTTTATTGCGCAATTAAAATATGTTCAAAACCAATTGAAATAGAATAATTGCCACTCATATCCCTCATTTGGAAATGGAAAATAAATCCATTTCTTAATATTGGCTTAAAAATTTGCTTGAGAAATTTAAAAAATATTTGCTAACCTAAAACAAGTTGCGCAAATGTACAATATCTTGATTTGTCCATTTAATATTGATGAGAATAATATGCAGCTCGAGATTATTTACAACTGAAACTTATCGAACTGCAGTCCAACTCAGAATTAAAATTTAGATTTGATGACATCAATATTTTCGACTTTTATGGAAGATATAACCAGGAAGATAAATTTCGTAAGTTAGGGAGTAATTTTAGAAGGTTATATTATATTTGTGTATATCCTATTTGTGAGTACGTTTCTCATTTGAGGGCGGGTGTGCTCTATAATTGATTTTTTTTTTTGTTCAGATGACTGGCGGCCCAGCGTCTTGTACATTCCTAAATTTTGGCCGAAAGAGTAATTTTGGTTGGACATGACTGATGTAGACTCTTGGGAAGGCTGATAAAGACTATGAAAAGAATAAATTAGACTAATAACTACTGCCGTGAGTAATAAAATCATGAATAAATTTTGCACTGCATAGTTTCAGTTTCCTGATTAGATTATATCATAAAACACGATAGTCATAGATATCTTAAATGGTATCAACGATTATATTCGACCGCGTGTCATTTCAGTACCTTTGCGTTTTAGAATTCTATTTTGCGCTTTCTAATATTATTCGATGCAAATGTTTTTTATTTAAAGCACATTTATTAGGAAGTGATATTCTATGATATGATAACAATCAAATATAACATAGGAAACTGAATTTGAAAAGGAAATGTTTTTCCATCTATATAGTTCTTACAAATTTAAATGGTTTGGAATATATAATTAATTAAAGTTGGAATTCCATTTAGTGATCAATTTTATTCAAATATTGGGAATTATAGAGTCGCTATAAAATGGTGTTTAGTACAAATCTGGCTCGTGCTTTCAATCACAAATTCGACGTTAAGTGTAACCTAATATCAAGCAGTAGTGAAATCAATTTTTACTTTTACTTTAAATGTAATGTAATGTTAACCATAAATATGTTTTCAAATAAAAATATTCCCTTCGGCCATCACACAGTTAGAAAAATACAACCGTTGGGTCGCCTTCTATTCAAAACTATAATGGGGTAACTGGTGGGTTGCCTTCTAATCGACATTAGTAAAAAAATAACCATAACCAAACTGTAATCACAACAGATTATGGAATGCCGAATTCTGATTGCTGTTCAATTATATTTTATTATATTATTACAAAATAAAAATGCATGCTTTTATAAGATGTACATTATATAATGTAAGTCATGTCTCCACAAATGCAATTGCTGCCTTTAAATTTAAAACTTTAACGTTTCCTAGATTTGCAGATAAAGTAGATTCATTGAAATAAATTCCTCTCCGCGATTCTTGAATATCCTATAAAGATTTTCATTATAAATATACACATGTTATACGAGTGACACATCTGTTTAAATTATGCATTTTATAAGAAAATTACAATATGTAAATATTAAAATGTTTAGTAATAATGAAGTATGTGTATGTCTAAAATATTAACCATATATAATATGTTTAAGTAATGACAAACAATTAGCATATAGTTGGAACTTCCTTTGTAGTATAGTCAATTATTATTACTCATCATATTCAATTGAAAGAAATTCCAATGCCACCGATAGTTTTCTTAAGAAAGTCGGTTTTACAAATTTACCTTCCACTTAGTATCTTTCAGTGAGTAAACGAAGCTTCGTGCAAATAGTTCTGTTTTTAACAATCGAGTTTCTTCAATAATTTCAGAACTATCACTAGACTGGTCTGCTCGAATGCTAACTTCTAGTTGAAATTTAGATGCTTCTTCTGATGTTCCTTGTAACCAACTCCAAATTAAAAGATCTCCCATTCCACTAAAACGTTGAAATATTTATTTATTTAATTATCTCCAACGTATCCATTATCATTCATAATCATACGTACTATTGACAAATGCTATTTATAAATATTCTTTCTATTCATAAAAATTATTACTCATTTTGCGATGTATTAAAAATATTTCAATTCTAGTACTTTTCGTTAACCAGCTTTACATATCTTTTTGATATATAATTCTTTTTTCTTTTATATACATTTTTATACATTACCTGCATGATGGCGTAATGTTAATTTTTAAATGAATGGTTTTTTGTTGAACCATCATTACAAAATGAACATTCATGATCGATTCTTCTAAAGGTATATTAATATCAACCGGTGTACTCCACAACATTACAGGCCCATGAGTTTTACTTATGTGAACAAACATTTCCGAATCTGAATTAAAAAGTATATCTATTATAATAGATTGACATAAGATATTTTAAGTGTTCAGTGTTAATAAACTGATCTTTAAAAATCCTGGAAAAGAGACAATCAGATGAGACAAAATCAGATTATTTTGACCTTTTATCATATCACCGCAATCTTCAATATAAGGGCAAATATATTCTTCGCAAGTTGTGCTCTGTATTTCTGGTACTCTTAAAGCAATGTCATTATCATATTGTCTAGAATCTGCCAAACATTCTGCTGAAGATGCTCTAGATACTGGTCTCTTAAATCCAAAATTACATGACAAATTGCTTCCTAAGTAACGCGAACTTTCATTGGAACCAGACCAATTCAGACGTCTGGCTGAGGGACATCGAGGTATTGATATTGAACTATGTAGCCTGAAAAACGACAATGATATGCTTTTGTGCTATTTTTATCACAAGTAATGAATTTATATATATACTATCTGACCCGGCCGTTTGCCATAAAAAGGTATAAAAAATATTTTCATAAAAATCTTAGTAACTAACTGGATTGTGAATGTAGAAGTATGTGGTATGTAAGTGAAAGAGGCAACTAAGGACAAATTATATGGATGGTTTACCCACTGCAAAGCGTTGACCTGCACATTTGTTGATTGAAGGTTCTGATATATTATTACCGCAATTTTCATCAATTCGTTATTTTTTATTTATGAAGCAAAATCTGAACATTGAATCTTTGAATTATACTGCAGTGAATTGAGTGAGACTTCAAATACTCTGTGGGAAAATTTACAGCTTTGGTATATATGTGTGCAAAATGTACTTAATTTCCTTACAAATCATTTTTTTTATTTTTTAGAAATAACTAAAAAATAATAAACAGCAATGTTCTGTTATATAAAAACAGTTGCTTTGATGCTTTACTGACCAATAGTGTATAAAATTTATTCGACTATTGCAAAGACTCTATGTGATCTATACAATACCTATAAATCTCTTCTGCGAAAGAATATATTTTATTTATATATATTTTTAGCAAAATAGAATTATATTTGGTACTTTGATATATTTAGATTGAATGATATATTAATTACCTAAATATTTCAGTAGTAGATTGTGATTTTGACTTTATCTCTGTGAAGTCTTCATTTGACAAAGACAATATTTTGTTTTCCTCCATTTTTCTATTGCTAAGGTTTTCAACTGAGCAAGACTTGCCCATGATTTTTGCTAAAAATTTGTGTGTATGAGAAACCGTTTGAAGTTTTGTCTGTTCCTGGCTTTTCTTTGTTTTTCTTGGCCCAAATAATTTTTCTCGCACTTTTCCTGGCGGTAACTCATCGGGTCCTACACGTAACTCGAACGCTTCAATTAGAGCATTGAAAACCTAGTAAAATATGATAATATTGGGCAATGTTTTTCAACCATTTTAATTTTAATTAACATTACATATATCATGAAATTTTCAAAGTATCGAAATTGACCATTTCGATGATATTATCTGAAGTTATACTAGTACGATTATGTATTACTGTATTACAGTCTCAAATATTTTAAATAAATTTAAACTAATATTTCTTTATCTCTAACCTGATCGGCCAATAACGATCTGGCTTTACCATATCGCTCTCTACAAACTGGACAGCGATCTGATCGACTGCGACAGGCGGAACATACCAAATGACCGTGGACACATTGTAAAGCTATAAGTGAAATATGAAAACATAATTAAATTCATCACAATTTTGATTTGTATGCTCAAAGAATTGGTAAAATTGAGCTTTAATATTCAATTTTTCTAATGCGAATTGAGTTTTGTAACTGCTTAATGTTAATGTCGTCGATGTGAAAACTTTACGTTCTTTAACTCTACTTTAGATATGTGTGAAAAGTGATATATTTATTGGAAATATCCAAAATTTATTTTGAGTACATTAAGGAAAATGCATCAAGCTACATAAATATTGAACAAATGGATAACCAAAAAAAGTCAAATAGATTATATTATATATTATTATAAACAATATCATGAGCAAGAGCATGTAATCGTGGTGAGAATAGCTCACTCAGTAGCGTTCTCGACTCACACGCTGGAGGAATTCGGTTCGAATCTCCAGCAATACCAGAATTAAAAATATAAAATATTAAAGTAGATTAAGAATTGTTAATTTGTAGAATATAAGAAAAAATTGTATTAGAAGTAAGAAGGAAAAAAGAAGTTTAGTTTAGAAGATGAGAATATTGAGAAACAAGAAGAAGAATGAAAATTTAATGGAATTGCAGAAAGAAAATTGAATGGAAGATTAGGATATAAGAAGAGATAGTATATATATGATGAATGTATAAGAAATATATATGTAAGAATTGTATAGAATATGATGAAAATAATATGAATAATGTAGGTGGCTAAAAATGCTGTAAAGCGGAGGACAATAAAAAATTATTGCGGATAAACGAAGTATTGCGGATCAATTTCCTGATAAATAACGACTAATTGGATATAATCAATATTATCATTAAATTTAATTGTTAATAGGACATTGTGGCTATTTTTCTTTCAGTCCATCATAAAGTGAAATTTCCTTACATATTTTCAACAAAAATTTTACTTTACGCTTATATGATATTGACATAAATTACAATTTTTTCTGCTGCTGGCAGTAAACCCATAATGGTCTGTAAAAGTAAAGGTATTAATGACTCTTTCACAATTCCACAAAAAAATAGACGTTAGCTTTTGAAATGAGTTGGTGCATCTTTTGTGATGTGTGATCTGCAGTGTTAGGCATTGTCATATCCAGCAATTTTTTTTATTGTTTTTATTTTAATTACAATCTGTCACACTTAGGACTTTCAGTAATTGTTTTGACTTTTCTTATTATATGAATCTTGGATGGATGGCAACCCAGTAGTTGTCCAGTCCAGTTATGACTAATTATCTATATTCGAAGTATTTGCTGACATTTTTTTTATTATATATGCAACTATATCCACGAGAGGCGATTTTCACTTGAGGCTATATTTGAGCCATATCCAGCAATAATTTATAACTCAATAATAATAGGCTCAATTAAAAATTTACCATTTATTTCGACAATAACAAAAATGTCTTTCTATAACAATATGAGAAAAAAAAAGCATATGTTTGAAGTTCAAACCTAAACATCCAAAGTAACTATTTTTAATTGATGTCGTTATTGAATATAACATTTCATTTTTGATTCAACTAAAGCTTTTATTCGAAAAGTGATGCATTTTAAATATCAATACTACTTAAATGATTATGTGTCTTGAATGTTAAACTGATTCTGAAAAATGCTTCTTGATTTTCTTAAGATTTTATTGTGGTAGCAAAATCTGCGTATATTCTATATTTTATAAATTTTAAATTGCTTGGTTACTAAATTATATGCAAAACTTACGAAAATGTTGAACCACTTGGCTTTCCAGTGTTACAAAATAATAGCAAAATACCGTAATTGTTGAAATATAAATTTTGCATACCTGGTGGAGAAATTGTATCAAGGCAAATAGGACACTCAATAGCATTTAAAATAGTCGCAACACTTGCCGATAGTCTTTGGAGCGTGGTAGGCATTGGACCATTGCATAGAGTCTAAAACAAATACATTAAGTAATTTATAGGCAATACAACAATTTTAAAATTATGTTTGTAGATATTGGTTGGTAAACAACTTAAGTTGCACAAATTTATTTATTATTATTACTCATAGTACTAAGGGTACTATCTTTAAACAATTATATTGCGCCACCAATTTTACAGTCAATTCAAATCAAAATAGTCAGTAACTTTTTTTTAATAGTATCAAACTGAAAATTTTAAAAGATAGTGTCTGCGTTCAAGAAAAAAAAAATCGGAATGAGATCTTGAATAGTCATTACTTAATTAGAGCAAAATTCATAGATGTTAGTATGTTAGACAATTTATAGTTTTTGGGATTACTTCCGGATTTCTTTTAGCATACTCTCCACTCCTCCAAAGTAATAAAGAGACATGATTTTCAACTTCGGCAATAAGCTTAGCCACAGCTGCAATGCGCATGCCTAGTATATCTTCTCCATTTACTTCCAGTACACAATCTCCAATTAGTAAACCTGAACATTCTGCTGGGGAATTCGGGTCCACAGCACTGACCTATAAGTATTATAAAAAGAATCAAAATATTAACTTTATAAATAATAATAATAATTTTTTTTCTTTTAAAAGCTATTAACCGACTTGAATTTATACCTCCAATATTTACATTTTTAATAATTAATATTGTTAGCAGATTATCTTCTAAGACGTACGTCTGAGTTATGTTATTTGAATAGTCCTATTAAAAATAGGAATGGATGTATGGATTGTCAGTTTAGTCTGGAGCCTCCAAAAAAGGTTTTTTGAGAACGTTTTTATATGCAAATTATTTTGAAATCATTATAAATAATAATTTTTGGATTTACTTTCTTATAGTCAATTTTATATTACTACGATATGTACCCAAGGATACGGATCCCATTTGCTGCGCGTTAGATGAAATCCACAAGCAGCCCCTTGCTCTCTTTGAATGTCCAATAATTGCACCATTGGAATTTCGTGATTAACTGATTGCTGGTTAGTCTCGTCGTTTGCATTTTCTGAGATATAGCTACTTTCTATCACGATATCAGGAATTAACTCCGCCATAGCCGGTTGTTCAGATTTGCAGCTTATCATTTCCTTTATGATAAACATGCAATGATTATAACGTCTTTAGTTATTAATTATAATAATTGCTTTATACAAAATTGTAGGTAGCACCTATTACACAGACTTTAGACCAAGTAATATTGATTAATATTACTTATGAAAAACGTCTAATTGAACGTTACAAGTAAGGGTCAAAAGCTACATATTTAAATATTTGAAATGGGATACGTGGTATCCTGCACAATGCGAACGTTCCAATTTCCAAACAACGATCTTTAGCTTCACAAAATGTACTGAACCGTTGTCATTTGTAGTCAAAAATATGTTGCTCAAATAAGTTCAAAAAGTGGACCTGCAAAGTTTTTGTACCCGCTGTGAAAATATACTTGTTGGAGAAAAAACTTACACCTAATTCATCATGTTTTTTTGGGTAATTCACATTCACAAAACTTTGAAAGTGGATCATCTAAAACCGAGGAAGAAAAGACCAGTCAGCAGATTTCTAGCGCATAAAGTCATAAAGGATTTTTTGATCAAATGGAAAGAACTGCAAACATTTGTAAATGTTTCATGTTCAATGTTTTTTCTAAAGCATGACTGATGCTAGGAAAATCAGAAATTTGTATAATGATAAGCTTGCCTATTGTTTGCCGTATATCTTAAAGAAGAGATTATAAGAAACAACTATCGACAGTTTTTATAAAAATTCTGGAGCTAAAAGCGCTTAAAGGGAAACAGTATCACTCTGATAATAACTTATTTTGTAAGTTAGTAATAGTTTTTTAAATGTAAAATTATGTCTTATTTTCTATTTTCACAGAACGAATTGATTTTATTTTTATGTATTTGTATGGAAAAACGCTTTTCCCATAGCAAATTTTTATGTATTTGTATGGAACGAATTTAACACGTTTTGCGGGATACCACTGTATTTTTATTTGAAATGTTTATTGACATCTTGCGTGAATATTTATTGGATTTTTATATAATTTGTTATAAAACTTACTAATTCTCACTTGAGCAATCGATGTAAACAGTGTTAAGTATTGATTAAACACAATATGCTAAATTTGATATATAGCTTCATATCGTATTGTATCACATGTCCGATTTATTGCTTTTTACTTTTCTTCGCACATTACTTTTGGAACACTAGTACCTTATTTGTACTTATTTTTTAATTATTTCTACAAAATATAAATTTCAAACTACTTCGATTTGAAGCATTAACGCGTGAAGTATCGCGATCACTGTTGAGTAAGAATATCTTTTGCATAAGATTTGGTACAGCATTGCTCAGCATCCGGCCTTCGAATTTGCTTCACTCAATGTTAGTAGCACCTTCACCTATATTCGAGAACCAATGTTAAATATGGAAAATCGTGCACTTACCATAATTATACATTAATTAATGTTGATGATCATACATACTTTATGGACGTTTTATATAATGGCCGTGTATATGCATTTATGTTATATATTTTATCTTATGTGCGTGTATGTGTGTGTTTACTTGTATACATGTTCAACAAAACATCGAATAAATCAATTTATACTGAAATATGAATTGAATGTCGTGCTACTTGCCACTTATAAGCTACTTCTTCCGTTAATATCACTTATTTTGAGAATAAAAGAGGAAAGATTATTTTTTGCTTATTTCAAATTAGCAATGCTAATTTTGGGTCTTCTCGTCGTTTCAAGTCATTCTTAACCATTTGACACCAAAATTGAAATAAAATATGTGTGTGTGTGTGAACCAAAATTTGTGCCTTCGTCGATGTTTGCTCAAAAACGACTGCTCCGAATTCAAAATTTTTCTCTTATTTTTTTATGTGAGTTTATTCTGTAATCTGTTTATTATAAAATATTAAGCAGAGACTACTAACATATATATGATAAAATGATGTATATATATTTTCAAACATTTAAAAGTTATTTGAAGAAATTTGTTAGCAGAAATTTTTCACCCTCGTTTTCGCCAAAAATCCTGAACTGATTTTGAAAATGAATGATTCTAATGAAACTTTGTGTATATGTTTTGGAGTTCATGGTTTTAACGAACATTCTAAAATTTATTGTAAATTTATAGCTTTCTCAATGAAACTATTCATTTTAACCATCTGAATATTTAGAATATATTCTGAAGCACTTTCAAATACTGTTTTTATGTGAATTATTAACTCTTAATCTTGCCAACTTGTTTAGAACAGCCAACAAGTAATGAAGTTTATGCAATTCATATATAAAAATCTAACATGAAATTCATAAGTATAAACAATCTTAGCATTCAGGCTATTATTATTTATAAAAATAACCCTAATTACTAATTTTACGACGAGCAAGTAATAGCTCGTCAAATATTAGTTCTATTGTTAAAATTGCTTAAGTTTGGATTTTAGGCCATTGACAAATAGTAAAACTGCATACAATTTTTTAGGCCTTGGCGTACGATAATTTTTATTTCTTCTATTTTCTTGCGGAAAATCGCCAATTTTGCTAAGGACCATTAAATATGTAAAACACCGCATGTCCACCGGCAGTACATAAGAGAAGAGAAAGATTGATCGCGGCGACTAAAAAATTTATGACAATTCAGCAAAGTTATAATAAACTAATGTTATAAAATTATAGTTTTTTAAACAATTGTTATTTAATTGGGCTTAACACCTTGAAGACCGCGCCGGAAATCGTGGATTACTCGTGGTGAACCTATCAAATGACAATTCCATACAAAACATATTGTGTGCTCATCGGTGGCCATGCGATCCCGTAATGTTTCTGGGATTTTGACAAAACTTCGCATAGTGATAGAGTTGATAGTCAAATCGATCAACTTAAAATATTATAGGCTTATGAGAAGCGGTTTAATAAGTGGTCATTGTGTGCATCGACTGCCGAGTGCCTCGAAAGGAGACAATCGATAGTGATATGTTAGACTTACCTTATCCCTTCAGGGGGATACCGAGTGTTAATATATTAGTAACATTTTGAGGAACAATGAATTTATATGCAATTCATCAACAATTGATTCAAATCAAGTATAATTTGAAAAGTACATTAATTAACTTTCTGTAGGGTAAGTTATAGTAATCGCAAAAAAATCAAAAATGAAAATTTTTATATATCTTTACGTTTCAAAGGTTTCTGAATATTTTGGCATACATTAGAAAAAATTTGATTTGATTAATTCAAAAAACATTCGATTCGTATTGATAAGGAGACGTGCTGATTAGTTTTTGGCGAAGGCAGAGCTAGCCGTTTCGAAAATACAGAGCAAAAAGTGCATTACAGTACGGGACGTTCCAACAATTTGCCTTAAGGCACGATGTCATGCGCTCCACTAGCTATGACTTATAATTAGTTGAATTGCCATAAGTCTTTTTTAAACACCTGGGGTCAATGACTTTCATTAATTTGCTAGCCGAAAAATGTCAATTTTGATAAGTGGAGTCTATTGACAAAATGCATGGCAAGACTAGTTTGAAATCTGAACGTTAATTAACTTCCCGTAGGAAAATGAAAATTTTTGCATTTCTCGACGTTTCAAAGGTTTTTGAATATTTTGGCATACCTTAGAATAAATGGATGTATGTGTGTGTGTGTGCGTGTGTGTGTGTGTGTGTGTGTTTGGATACAAATTTCGTCGACGATTTCGAGAACACCGATCAACCGATTTAAATAATTTAAAAAACATTCGATTCGTACTGATAAGGAGACGTCCTGATAAGGAGACTTTTGGTGGAGGCAGGTCTAGCCGTTCCGAAGATACGGGGCAAAAAGTGCCAAAAACGGTAACACGGTTTTTAAGAGAACGGAGCGTCCGATTTGAATAATTCAAAAAACATTTCACTTGTATTGACAAGATGAAGAATTTTCATGAAGGCAGGTCTAGCGGTTTCGGAGATCTAATGAAAAAAGTAAAACAAAAAGCCATTTGGCGGTCAAAAATGATCATTAGACATATGCACATCTAATTATCAGATATTTTATAGAGATTTTAACAATAAGTATAAATTTTGTTTACATTCCTATGGGTTCCGTACCAATTTTTATCCGTTAGACGGTGACGCGGCGCTTACGCGCTTTGACATTTCGTCTCTATGCAGTTAAAGCAGTACGATTGCTTTAAAAAAAAGTTCAGAATTTCCAAACTATGCCAAAATAAAGAGACCTTTTTTTTCAAGCATTTTTTTTTGTTTCTCAAAAATCTAATTTTTTTCAAAAATGTTAATGGCTTTTAAAAAAATAATAATTTTTGGTACGGGAAGTTCCAGCAATTTGCCTTAAGGCACGATGCCTTAATTGCCTTAAGGCAGAATTCCACTTACAGCTAGTTTAGTCTTACTACCTCTTACTTACTCTTCTTTTATCTATGCTTACTACTTTATTGTGGTTCGCGGATTTGCTTAGCGATGGCACCAGCACTTAAAATAGAAATCCAGAACCCTGTTTTATCGACATATTTTGACAACACGTTTCGATACGGCAGCTACGTGGCTGAAGATTGGCAAACGTTCACTTCGATTTTCTGTCAGTACTTACCGCCGCTTGGTGTTCTATTAAACAAAATTAGTCTATCTTTTATTTTAAAATATGGCTTCAAGTATTCTATACTGTTTTGTGGTGTTAGCCGCGACTGTTTCAACTATTTTAGCGGCAAGTTGTTCAAATCCAGAAGTTAC
Source organism: Ctenocephalides felis (assembly GCF_003426905.1). Lineage (NCBI taxonomy): Eukaryota > Metazoa > Arthropoda > Insecta > Siphonaptera > Pulicidae > Ctenocephalides > Ctenocephalides felis. Next base: position 43,949,499 of record NW_020538040.1, on the reverse strand, counting down.
AGCCACATCTTTCACTACGCAAGATGCTACAATTGTTACAAATATAGCATTTATTGCTGAATTTACATTAAAATGCAGTCCAAGTGTTCCTAGTGGCATACCTTTGTATGCTGAAATTGATGGTAAAGTAATGCCGACTGCTAGAATTGGAGATAATAAATACCAAGTAAGTTAGGGATTCTCAATATTTTGTCACAGTTGTATATACATATACACATTACTTACATTACATTACATACGTACACACACACATATACACACACATATATATATATATATATATATATATATATAATTATACTCTCGATTTGTACAAGCATTTTTTCTAATTTACAGGTTAGCTGGACTGAAGAAATTAACAACGCTCGCAGTGGTGATCATAAAGTGAGATTATATGATGAAGAAGGTTATACTGCAGTTCGTAAAGCTATGCGATCTGGTAAGTTGAAGATATTATAAATGCTAATTTGAGATAATATAATTTGAAAATTTGAGTTTAAAATTTTATTGGAAGTTTTTTTACGCTCTCATAAGCGAGTTTATAAATTTATTTTGTTGTATATTCTATGTCAAAGCTATAAGCTTATAATATCATAGCTTCAAGATAGAACTTAAGTGTAAATTATTTTTTTAAAGGGACTTGATTTGTCCACTTGTATTTTAAGAACTTAACTTCATTCATTCATAACTTCATGGTTTTCACTTGCCTTTCTTATTATTTAATCTTTTATAAGTTATTCCTTTTTTGCCCAAATAATTTTGATTTTTTGTATATGTAAAGTTCTCGTTTTCAACTACCAAAATCAAATCAAATGCTTCATTTGGAATGTGACATCTCTGTTTAAAAAACAAATAGTTTAACATATATCTATAACTTTTTTTTATTACAGGTGAAGATGCCAGTGCTGTCAGGTCATTGGTGACTATCGTTATTTCACATCCTGGTGCATTTACTGGTCCATGGGTCAATTCTGAATTGGTTGCCTCATTAGCTGCTGTTGGTGTAGCTTACTTAGCATTTACTTCCAAATACAAATTATTATTATAGATGATTTAATTATAGTGAATGTTAAAATTTTATTTATTTAAATACAAATCTGGATTTTTTATAATTAGTTTTTCATTACAAGAGCTATCAAGTCCAAAATAATCTTACAGTTGAATTGTAGTTTGAATTCCAACTTATGTTAAATTTGACATTATTAATTAGAAAATATGTGTATCTCATATTCATGAACATTTTGTTATTGCAATTCCATCATTTCAAAATAGTACAATGAAAGCTTTAGAACTATAAAATAGGCTAAGTTTTTGAAGTTATAGAAGTGTTTTATTTTTATTATGCATATTTTACTACAAAATAACAAAAATGTAAAAATAAATTATAACAAAATTGACATGGAAATATTGTATAAAAAGTAAAAAAATCAAAATTAAACAAGTTAAAAAAATGTTAGTTACACAAACTTCCAAGGTATTTAGTTTAAATTTAGAAATAAATAAGATTTGCTTCATATCAAATTATTTGAATTGAAAAACATACTGTAATGTCAGTTCGCTAAAGTATTATGATTATGAATAAAAATATAAGTTTAAATCTGCAAGACGTTAGATTAGATTTGAAAGCCGTTTCGTGGGCGATGGTGTAGCATCTAGCGGCGACTTTCGAAAGTATTTCAAACTCGGTACCTTGACTTTTGACATATTGTGATTTCAATTTGTAGCTACTCTGCGTGAAAATGTATTTTTAAAACATGATTTTTAAATAAAAGTCGGCATGCCACCAAGTCGTTTAGATTCTATTTATCGACGCTTGTTGATAACTAAGTTTTTCACAAAAGGATGGGGTAAACCAGAAAACTTACAAAGGTAACAATAATATAGGTTATGTTATCTTACACAAATATTGTAATTTATCAATAAAAATGTTTATTTTGCAGGTTGTTTGAATTTAGAAAAATTATATCAAAAAGAGAAAATTGCTTTAAACTAGTAGATAAAGATTATCCTGTGACTATAACCAAGGTGAGTAGATTTTATCAGGATACTATTATGTAATTTAACATGTATAAAGTGTAAACACTCCCTGAACATATGCAAAAACAGATATTAATCTAAATACCCTTTAATATGAGTTTTATTAAGTTATTGCTTATTTTGTAAGTTTGTGAGCTTGTAATTTGTGATTCAAAATGATTAATTAAAATATTCTTTATTAAATATATTTTAAAAATATATATACTTTATTGCTTAAACATATCTAATTAACGGTTTTTAATTAGCACATGCTATACTGCAAAGTTCATATTATCACTTAGGAAGAATTAGCAGAGTAATTTAATCAGAATTTCTCATATGCATACATCCATAAATGAGATAAACTTCAGTTTGTCATATTGTTTGCATGTTATACTAAATTTTCTTATGGGATTGAACACTAGATAATTTCCTTTTCGGTTTCACGGTAACTTCAAACAAAGAAAAAATTGAATAAGCAGATTAAGCAATAAACAGAGTTGTTATTTACTAATTTGCAGAGTTATTAATCGGTTATTTGTTTCTACTGATATCACATTGCAAAACAAATACGCTTTTTGTGTCTCCGTATCCCTAGTTAAGTTAGATTGTTTATTATAATTTATTAAGTATTCTAGATTTTATATAAATAATAAAAAATATTATAAATTTAATTTTCAAAACTCATTTTGGCGCCCCTAAGGCGTGCGTTGGTATCAAGAGGCAAAGTTGTAAGTTTGTAAGTAGGGTTTACGAATTACGAGAAGAAATTGGATTGTTTCTTGAAAATCAGAGAACACAAAAAGAAAAAGAATATTTTGCCAAAATTAAAGACCAAGCATTTGTTCTATAAATGCAGTTGGATAATAAGCATATTTAGTTCAAATTTGTGTGGTTTTAATTATTTTAAGTTAGCTAGGGTAGCGGTAAACTCAATTCCCATACTTGTTCACAGGGGTAGTGACATTGAAAAAGTTGGGAACCACTGCTCTAGAATGACTCTAGATAAAATAGTAATTGATGTTTGTAATACTTATATTCACAAATCAGTTTGTATTTAAAACAGAACAATACCATCAGTTATAACTATTTTTTATTTTTTTTTATTTTGAAATCTATGTACTAATAAAGTTGTGTTAATACTCTCATGGTGTAACATTTAAAAGAAACTAAAAACAAGTTAATATATAGAAGTTTATATTCGCTTCGATTCAAATCAGAATTGTTGTTACATGTTAAATATTTTTAAATTCAATTTTTCTTAGGAAGAAGTGTGGTCTGACTGCCGCGTTTTAGAGGGCCATTTTGTGACACCACTTGATAAGTTTTTACCAGACTTAGTTCCCGAAGCAGCAAAATCTGCCCATTTTCAAATTTTACTACCTTTAAAATGGAAAGAGAACAATTTCAAGCCTATGTGTTTACATTTGGCTGGCACAGGAGATCATGTGAGTATGAAGCAGCATATATAATATCACAAATATATTTTTATTTGAAACTATTTATTTCGATTTATAGTATTTTGGAGAAGAACGTAATATATGGCCAAACCTCTTTTAAAAGAGTCAGGTATCGGATCTATCATTTTAGAAAAACCCATTCTATGGCTTAGGAAACCTAAAGACCAAGTGTAAGTATAATTATGTCTTGAGAATTGTTAGCATTAATACTTTTTTTTTCACAATAATTATAGAAATTCTAATATTTGATTTAAGATATAGATGTTTTTGTCTGCAGGCGGTCTTGCCTTCACAATGTGACCGATATATTCGTAATGGGAGGATGTCTAGTTTTAGAGTCGCTAGTTCTATTTCATTGGTGTGAACGGAATGGTTTTGGCCCGTTAGGTGTTACTGGCCTTTCTATGGGTGGTCATGTGAGTACACTTATTTTTTTGCTTTATTTAAAGTGAGTACAGTAATAGCAGTAGTTATAATGAGGCAAATTAATAAAAAAAAGTAGAAATAAAACAAAGTTTTGTCAAAATTTGTTGAGATAAAAATAATTAACTTTGAAATTTATTTGTGCCAAGGATGAAGATCATCCATATGTAAGGTGAGATTTTGTTGAAGATTTTAGTTCAAGCGATTTTTTTTTAGAGTAATTATATATTAATGAAATATTATTTTAGATGGCGTCATTGGCTGCCACAAATTGGCCAAAACCAATAGTCTTGGTTCCTTGTTTGTCATGGTCGACAGCTTCTGCAGTTTTACCAGGGTAAATAAAATACTATCAAATATATATATTAATATTAATTTTATATATTATTTTTAGGGTGTTCTAAGTCAATCAATTAATTGGGAACTGTTAGAAACACAATATTTAT
>NW_020538040.1:43923889-43944154 GCF_003426905.1 Ctenocephalides felis | reverse complement strand
AAAAATATTTCCTCCGGCCATCACACAGTCAAAAAAGGACAAACCATTGTACATGCCTTCTATTCAAAACTAGAATAGGGTAACTGTTGGGTTGCCTTCTAATCGACATTAGTAAAAATAATCATAACCAAACTGTAATCACAACAGATTATGGAATGCCAAATTCTGATTGCTGTTTCAATTATATTTTATTATATTATTAAAAATAAAAATGCATGCTTTTATAAGATGTACATGATATAATGTAAGTCATGTCTCCACAAATGCAATTGCTGCCTTTAAATTTAAAACTTTACGTTTCCTAGATTTGCAGATAAAGTAGATTCATTGAAATAAATTCCTCTCCGCGATTCTTGAATATCCTATAAAGATTTCATTATAATTATACACATGTTATACGAGTGACACATCTGTTTAAATTATGCATTTTATAACAAAATTATAATATGTAAATATTAAATGTTTAGTAATAATGAAGTATGTGTATGTCTAAAATATTAACCATATATAACATGTTTAAGTAATGATAAACAATTAGCATATAGTTGGAACTTCCTTTGTAGTATTGTCAATTATTATTACTCATCATATACAATTGAAAGAAATTCCAATGCCACCGATAGTTTTCTTAAGAAAGTCGGTTTTACAAATTTACCTTCCACTTAGTATCTTTCAGTGAGTAAACGAAGCTTCGTGCAAATAGTTCTGTTTTAACAATCGAGTTTCTTCAATAATTTCAGAACTATCACTAGATTGGTCTGCTCGAATGCTAACTTCTAATTGAAATTTAGATGCTTTTCTGATGTTCCTTGTAACCAACTCCAAATTAAAAGATCTCCCATTCCACTAAAACGTTGAAAATATATTATATTATTTAATTATAATCAACATCTTAATATTTCTTCTATATCTTTATTCATACGTCTATTTATTATTATAAATATTCTTTCTATTCATAAAAATTATTACTCATTTTGCGATGTATTAAAAATATTTCAATTCTAGTACTTTTCGTTAACCAGCTTTACTTATCCTTTTGATATATAATTCTTTGTTCTTTATATACATTTTATACATTACCTGCATGATGGCGTAATGTTAATTTTAAATGAATGGTTTTTTGTTGAACCATCATTACAAAATGAACATTCATGATCGATTCTTCCAAAGGTATATTAATATCAACCGGTGTACTCCACAACATTACAGGCCATGAGTTTTACTTATGTGATCAAACATTTCCGAATCTGAATTAAAAAGTATATCTATTATAATAGATGAACATAAGATATTTCAAGTGTGCAGTGTTAATAAACTGATCTTTAAAAATCTTGAAAAAGAGACAATCAGACGAAACAAAATCAGATTACATTTTGACCTTTTATCATATCACCGCAATCTTCACTATAAGGGCAAATATATTCTTCGCAAGTTGTGCTCTGTATTTCTGGTACCCTTAAAGCAATGTCACTATCATATTGTCTAGAATCTGCCAAACATTCTGCTGAAGATGCTCTTGATACTGGTCTCTTAAATCCAAAATTACATGACAAATTGCTTCCTAATAACGCGAACTTTCATTGGAACCAGACCAATTCAGACGTCTGGCTGAGGGACATCGAGGTATTGATATTGAACTATGTGGCCTGAAAAACGACAATGATATGCTTTTGTGCTATTTTTATCACAAGTAACGAATTTATATATATACTATCTGACCCGGCCGTTTGCCGTAAAAAGGTATAAAAATATTTTCATAAAAATCTTAGTAACTAACTGGATTGTGAATGTAGAAGTATGTGGTATGTAAGTGAAAGAGGCAACTAAGGACAAATTATATGGATGGTTTACCCACTGCAAAGCGTTGACCTGCACATTTGTTGATTGAAGGTTCTGATATATTATTACCGCAATTTTCATCAATTCGTTATTTTTTATTTATGAAGCAAAATCTGAACATTGAATCTTTGAATTATACTGCAGTGAATTGAGTGAGACTTCAAATACTCTGTGGGAAAATTTACAGCTTTGGTATATATGTGTGCAAAATGTACTTAATTTCCTTACAAATCATTTTTTTTATTTTTTAGAAATAACTAAAAAATAATAAACAGCAATGTTCTGTTATATAAAAAACAGTTGCTTTGATGCTTTACTGACCAATAGTGTATAAAATTTATTCGACTATTGCAAAGACTCTATGTGATCTATACAATACCTATAAATCTCTTCTGCGAAAGAATATATTTTATTTATATATATTTTTAGCAAAATAGAATTATATTTGGTACTTTGATATATTTAGATTGAATGATATATTAATTACCTAAATATTTCAGTAGTAGATTGTGATTTTGACTTTATCTCTGTGAAGTCTTCATTTGACAAAGACAATATTTTGTTTTCCTCCATTTTTCTATTGCTAAGGTTTTCAACTGAGCAAGACTTGCCCATGATTTTTGCTAAAAATTTGTGTGTATGAGAAACCGTTTGAAGTTTTGTCTGTTCCTGGCTTTTCTTTGTTTTTCTTGGCCCAAATAATTTTTCTCGCACTTTTCCTGGCGGTAACTCATCGGGTCCTACACGTAACTCGAACGCTTCAATTAGAGCATTGAAAACCTAGTAAAATATGATAATATTGGGCAATGTTTTTCAACCATTTTAATTTTAATTAACATTACATATATCATGAAATTTTCAAAGTATCGAAATTGACCATTTCGATGATATTATCTGAAGTTATACTAGTACGATTATGTATTACTGTATTACAGTCTCAAATATTTTAAATAAATTTAAACTAATATTTCTTTATCTCTAACCTGATCGGCCAATAACGATCTGGCTTTACCATATCGCTCTCTACAAACTGGACAGCGATCTGATCGACTGCGACAGGCGGAACATACCAAATGACCGTGGACACATTGTAAAGCTATAAGTGAAATATGAAAACATAATTAAATTCATCACAATTTTGATTTGTATGCTCAAAGAATTGGTAAAATTGAGCTTTAATATTCAATTTTTCTAATGCGAATTGAGTTTTGTAACTGCTTAATGTTAATGTCGTCGATGTGAAAACTTTACGTTCTTTAACTCTACTTTAGATATGTGTGAAAAGTGATATATTTATTGGAAATATCCAAAATTTATTTTGAGTACATTAAGGAAAATGCATCAAGCTACATAAATATTGAACAAATGGATAACCAAAAAAAGTCAAATAGATTATATTATATATTATTATAAACAATATCATGAGCAAGAGCATGTAATCGTGGTGAGAATAGCTCACTCAGTAGCGTTCTCGACTCACACGCTGGAGGAATTCGGTTCGAATCTCCAGCAATACCAGAATTAAAAATATAAAATATTAAAGTAGATTAAGAATTGTTAATTTGTAGAATATAAGAAAAAATTGTATTAGAAGTAAGAAGGAAAAAAGAAGTTTAGTTTAGAAGATGAGAATATTGAGAAACAAGAAGAAGAATGAAAATTTAATGGAATTGCAGAAAGAAAATTGAATGGAAGATTAGGATATAAGAAGAGATAGTATATATATGATGAATGTATAAGAAATATATATGTAAGAATTGTATAGAATATGATGAAAATAATATGAATAATGTAGGTGGCTAAAAATGCTGTAAAGCGGAGGACAATAAAAAATTATTGCGGATAAACGAAGTATTGCGGATCAATTTCCTGATAAATAACGACTAATTGGATATAATCAATATTATCATTAAATTTAATTGTTAATAGGACATTGTGGCTATTTTTCTTTCAGTCCATCATAAAGTGAAATTTCCTTACATATTTTCAACAAAAATTTTACTTTACGCTTATATGATATTGACATAAATTACAATTTTTTCTGCTGCTGGCAGTAAACCCATAATGGTCTGTAAAAGTAAAGGTATTAATGACTCTTTCACAATTCCACAAAAAAATAGACGTTAGCTTTTGAAATGAGTTGGTGCATCTTTTGTGATGTGTGATCTGCAGTGTTAGGCATTGTCATATCCAGCAATTTTTTTTATTGTTTTTATTTTAATTACAATCTGTCACACTTAGGACTTTCAGTAATTGTTTTGACTTTTCTTATTATATGAATCTTGGATGGATGGCAACCCAGTAGTTGTCCAGTCCAGTTATGACTAATTATCTATATTCGAAGTATTTGCTGACATTTTTTTTATTATATATGCAACTATATCCACGAGAGGCGATTTTCACTTGAGGCTATATTTGAGCCATATCCAGCAATAATTTATAACTCAATAATAATAGGCTCAATTAAAAATTTACCATTTATTTCGACAATAACAAAAATGTCTTTCTATAACAATATGAGAAAAAAAAGCATATGTTTGAAGTTCAAACCTAAACATCCAAAGTAACTATTTTTAATTGATGTCGTTATTGAATATAACATTTCATTTTTGATTCAACTAAAGCTTTTATTCGAAAAGTGATGCATTTTAAATATCAATACTACTTAAATGATTATGTGTCTTGAATGTTAAACTGATTCTGAAAAATGCTTCTTGATTTTCTTAAGATTTTATTGTGGTAGCAAAATCTGCGTATATTCTATATTTTATAAATTTTAAATTGCTTGGTTACTAAATTATATGCAAAACTTACGAAAATGTTGAACCACTTGGCTTTCCAGTGTTACAAAATAATAGCAAAATACCGTAATTGTTGAAATATAAATTTTGCATACCTGGTGGAGAAATTGTATCAAGGCAAATAGGACACTCAATAGCATTTAAAATAGTCGCAACACTTGCCGATAGTCTTTGGAGCGTGGTAGGCATTGGACCATTGCATAGAGTCTAAAACAAATACATTAAGTAATTTATAGGCAATACAACAATTTTAAAATTATGTTTGTAGATATTGGTTGGTAAACAACTTAAGTTGCACAAATTTATTTATTATTATTACTCATAGTACTAAGGGTACTATCTTTAAACAATTATATTGCGCCACCAATTTTACAGTCAATTCAAATCAAAATAGTCAGTAACTTTTTTTTAATAGTATCAAACTGAAAATTTTAAAAGATAGTGTCTGCGTTCAAGAAAAAAAAAATCGGAATGAGATCTTGAATAGTCATTACTTAATTAGAGCAAAATTCATAGATGTTAGTATGTTAGACAATTTATAGTTTTTGGGATTACTTCCGGATTTCTTTTAGCATACTCTCCACTCCTCCAAAGTAATAAAGAGACATGATTTTCAACTTCGGCAATAAGCTTAGCCACAGCTGCAATGCGCATGCCTAGTATATCTTCTCCATTTACTTCCAGTACACAATCTCCAATTAGTAAACCTGAACATTCTGCTGGGGAATTCGGGTCCACAGCACTGACCTATAAGTATTATAAAAAGAATCAAAATATTAACTTTATAAATAATAATAATAATTTTTTTTCTTTTAAAAGCTATTAACCGACTTGAATTTATACCTCCAATATTTACATTTTTAATAATTAATATTGTTAGCAGATTATCTTCTAAGACGTACGTCTGAGTTATGTTATTTGAATAGTCCTATTAAAAATAGGAATGGATGTATGATTGTCAGTTTAGTCTGGAGCCTCCAAAAAAGGTTTTTTGAGAACGTTTTTATATGCAAATTATTTTGAAATCATTATAAATAATAATTTTTGGATTTACTTTCTTATAGTCAATTTTATATTACTACGATATGTACCCAAGGATACGGATCCCATTTGCTGCGCGTTAGATGAAATCCACAAGCAGCCCCTTGCTCTCTTTGAATGTCCAATAATTGCACCATTGGAATTTCGTGATTAACTGATTGCTGGTTAGTCTCGTCGTTTGCATTTTCTGAGATATAGCTACTTTCTATCACGATATCAGGAATTAACTCCGCCATAGCCGGTTGTTCAGATTTGCAGCTTATCATTTCCTTTATGATAAACATGCAATGATTATAACGTCTTTAGTTATTAATTATAATAATTGCTTTATACAAAATTGTAGGTAGCACTTATTACACAGATTTTATATTGATTAATGTTACTTTTAACGATAAAAGATACCATTGAACGGATAATTGAACGTTACATGTAAAGGTCAAAAGTTACATATTCAAATATTTGAAATGAGTATAACGAACTGTTTTTTCGAACGCGAACGTTCCAAACAACGATCACACAACTTACAGCTTCACACAACGTACTGAACCGTTGTCATTTGTAGTCAAAAATATGCTGCTCAAATAAAGTTCAAAAGGTGGACCTGGAAAATTTTTGTACCTGCTGTAAAAATATACTTGATGGAGAAAAAACTCACACCTAAATCATCTTGTTTTGGGTAATTCACATTCACACCCCAAGGGTCTCGAGAAAACTTTGAAAGTGGATCATCTAAAACCGAGGAAGGAAAGACCAGTCAGTAGATTTCTAGTGCACGAAGTCATAAAGGACTTTTTGATCAAATGAAAGGAACTGCAAAAATTCGTAAATGTTTCGTGTTCAATGTTTCTTCTAAAGCATGACTGATGCTAAGAAAATCAGAAATTTGTATAATGATAAGCTTGCCTTAGATTATAAGAAGCAACTATCGATAGTTTTTATAAAAATTCTGAAGCTAATTTTTCTATTTATATTTCTATTTATATAGGGTAAATGAGTTTTTGGTGTCTTATATACTAACGATTATTAGTATATAAGTAAAATTCAAGTTGAAAATACAATTTCACTACAGGTTTGCCAAAAACAAAGTCGAACGCAGTACGGGTAGAAAAATTGTCGATAATGTGCGCATTACTCATCCGATTTTCAATGTTTGCGATGACCAATAAGTTTGGTAGGTTTTCAAGGAACTCTCGTCGTGAAAATACTAACATTTATGTTACAACACATAGCGAAGAATATATAAAGCGCAGTTTGAATAGAAAATACCAGAAAAAAGACAAAATACTGGTTTACATATATCAAAAAGCGTATATTTCATACAAAATGTATGGGTGGTCTAGACAGACCACTCCGCCTGTTCGAAGTATAAAAGAGTTAATATCCTTATAATTATTCTTCTGTACATTTTTCGTCCTGATTTTTTCATTGATCGACAGCTAATAAAATTTTAGGAAAAGTCAAGAAATTTCAAGTCGATAGAATTACTAGAAGTTTTTTTTTTAAATTGACGTTGAAAAAAGTCTGGCCAGACCACTCCGACCGACGGAGGGGTAAATGTAAAATTATGTCTTATTTTCTATTATCACAGAACGAATTAATTTTATTTTTATGTATTTATATGGAAAAACGCTTTTCCCATAGCTAACTTTTCGCATGACGAACTTTCTCTCGGAACGAATTTAGCACGTTATCCGGGGTACCACTGTATATTTATTTAAAATGTTTATTGTCATCTTGCGTGAATATTTCTTGGATTTTTATATAAATTGTTATAAAACTTACTAATTCTTACTTGAGCTATCGATGTAAACAATGTTATGTGTTGAACAAACACAGTATGCTAAATTTGATATATAACTTCATATCGTATTGTATCACATGTCCGATTTATTGCTTTTTACTTTTCTTAGCACATTACTTTTGGAACACTAGTACCTTATTTGTACTTATTTTTTAATTATTTCTACAAAATATAAATTTCAAACTACTTCGATTTGAAGCATTAACGCGTGAAGTATCGCGATCACTGTTGAGTAAGAATATCTTTTGCATAAGATTTGGTACAGCATTGCTCAGCATCCGGCCTTCGAATTTGCTTCACTCAATGTTAGTAGCACCTTCACCTATATTCGAGAACCAATGTTAAATATGGAAAATCGTGCACTTACCATAATTATACATTAATTAATGTTGATGATCATGCATACTTTATGGTCGTTTTATATAATGGTCCGGTATGTGCATGTATATGGTTATATATTTTATATTTTATCTTATTATATATTTATATATATATATATATATATATATATATATATATAATATGTGTGTGTGTTAACGTGTATACATAATCAACAAAACATCGAATAAATCAATTTATACTGCAATATGAATTGAATGTCGTGCTACTTGCCACTTATAAGCTACTTCTTCCGTTAATATCACTTATTTTGAGAATAAAAGAGGAAAGATTATTTTTTGCTTATTTCAAATTAGCAATGCTAATTTTGGGTCTTCTCGTCGTTTCAAGTCATTCTTAACCATTTGACACCAAAATTGAAATAAAATATGTGTGTGTGTGTGAACCAAAATTTGTGCCTTCGTCGATGTTTGCTCAAAAACGACTGCTCCGAATTCAAAATTTTTCTCTTATTTTTTTATGTGAGTTTATTCTGTAATCTGTTTATTATAAAATATTAAGCAGAGACTACTAACATATATATGATAAAATTTTGTATATATATTTTCAAACATTTAAAAGTTATTTGAAGAAATTTGTTAGCAGAAATTTTTCACCCTCGTTTTCGCCAAAAATCCTGAATTGATTTTGAAAATGAATGAGTGTATGAAAAATTGTTCGAAAGCAATCAATTGGTAACCGCGCTGATTAGTTATTGGTAAAGATCAGTCGAGCCATTTTTTTCATAACTAGTTATTTGTTGAAAATTTTCTTTGCCGATTCTAATGAAACTTTGTGTATATATTTTGGAGTTCATGGTTTTAACGAACATTCTAAAATTTATGAAGTAAATTTATAGCTTTCTCAATGAAACTATTTATTTTAACCATCTGAATATTTAGAATTCTGAAGCGCTTTCAAATACTGCTTTTATGTAAATTAATAATTCCTAATTTTGTTAACTTGTTTAGAATTGCCAACACGTAATAAAAGTTCATGCAATTTATATATAAAAATCTAACATGAAATTCATAAGTATAAACAATCTTAGTATTCAGGCTATTATTATTTATAAAAATAGCCCTAATTACTAATTTTATTATTACTTGCTCGTCAAATATTAGTTATATTGTTAAAATTAAATTAAATTTGGATTTTGGGGCATTGATAAATAGTAAAACTGCATACAAATTTTTAGGCCTTGGCATTTTTATTTCTTCTATTTTCTTGCGGAAAATCGCCAATTTTGATAAGGAAGGACCATTAAATATGTAAAACACCGCATGTCCACCGACAGAGAAGAAAAAGATTGATCGCGGCGACCAAAAAATTCAGCAAAGTCATAATAAACTAATTTTATTAAATTATATTTTTTTTAAACAATTGTTATTTAATTGAACTTAACACCTTGAAGACCGCGCCGGAAATTGTGGATTACTCGTGGTGAATCTATCAAATGACAATTCCAAACAACACATATTGTGGGCTCATCGGTGGCCATGCGGTCCCGTAATGTTTCTGGGATTTTGATAAAACTTTGCATGGTGATAGAGTTTATAGTCAAATCGATCAACTCAAAATATCATAGGCCTATGAGAAGCGGTTTAATAAGTGGTCATTGTGTGCACCGACTGCCGAGTGTCTCAGAGGAGACAATCGAGTGATATGTTAAACTTACCTTGTTCCTTCAGGGGGATACCGAGTGGCAAAGGTTAATACATTAGTAATATTTTGAGAAAAAATGAATTTATGTGCAATTCATCAACAATTGATTCAAATTAAGTATAATTTGAAAAGTACATTAATTAACTTCCTGGAGGGTAAGTTATAGTAATCGCAAAAAAATCAAAAATTAAAATTTTTATATATCTTTAGGTTTGAAAGGTTTCTGAATACTTTGGCATACCTTAGAAAAAATGGATGTATGTATGTGTGTATGTGTGCATATGTGTGTGTATGTATGTGTGCGCGGATACAAATGTTTGTTTTGGGGAACACCGATCAACCGATTTGAATCATTCAAAAAACATTCGATTCGTATTGATAAGGAGACGTGCTGATTAGTTTTTGGCGAAGGCAGAGCCAGCCGTTTCGAAAATACAGAGCAAAAAGTGCATTACAGTACGGGACGTTCCAGCAATTTGGCTTAAGGCTTGATGTCATGCGCTCCACTAGCTATGACTTATAATTAGTTGAATTGCCATAAGTCTTTTTTAAACACCTGGGGTCAATGACTTACATTAATTTGCTACACGAAATATGTTAATTTTGATAAGTGGAGTCTATTGACAAAATGCATGGCAAGACTAGTTTGAAATCTGAACGTTAATTAACTTCCCGTAGGGTAAGTTATAGAGTAATCGCAAAAAAATCGAAAATGAAAATTTTTGCATTCCTCGACGTTTCAAAGGTTCTGAATATTTTGGCATACCTTAGAAAAAATGGATGTATGTGTGTGTGTGCGTGTGTGCGTGTGTGTGTGTATGTGTTCGGATACAAATTTCATCGACGATTTCGAGAACACCGATCAACCGATTTAAATAATTTAAAAAACATTTGATTCGTACTGATAAGGAGACGTCCTGATAAGGAGACTTTTAGTGGAGGCAGGTCTAGCCGTTCCGAAGATACGGGGCAAAAAGTGCCAAAAACGGTAACACGGTTTTTAAGAGAACGGAGCGTCCGATTTGAATAATTCAAAAAACATTTTACTTGTATTGACAAGATGAAGAATTTTCATGAAGGCAGGTCTAGCGGTTTCGGAGATCTAATGAAAAAAGTAAAACAAAAAGCCATTTGGCGGTCAAAAATGATCATTAGACATATGCACATCTAATTATCAGATATTTTATAGAGATTTTAACAATAAGTATAAATTTTGTTTACATTCCTATGGGTTCCGTACCAATTTTTATCCGTTAGACGGTGACGCGGCGCTTACGCGCTTTGACATTTCGTCTCTATGCAGTTAAAGCAGTACGATTGCTTTAAAAAAAAGTTCAGAATTTCCAAACTATGCCAAAATAAAGAGACCTTTTTTTTCAAGCATTTTTTTTGTTTCTCAAAAATCTAATTTTTTTCAAAAATGTTAATGGCTTTTAAAAAAATAATAATTTTTGGTACGGGAAGTTCCAGCAATTTGCCTTAAGGCACGATGCCTTAATTGCCTTAAGGCAGAATTCCACTTACAGCTAGTTTAGTCTTACTACCTCTTACTTACTCTTCTTTTATCTATGCTTACTACTTTATTGTGGTTCGCGGATTTGCTTAGCGATGGCACCAGCACTTAAAATAGAAATCCAGAACCCTGTTTTATCGACATATTTTGACAACACGTTTCGATACGGCAGCTACGTGGCTGAAGATTGGCAAACGTTCACTTCGATTTTCTGTCAGTACTTACCGCCGCTTGGTGTTCTATTAAACAAAATTAGTCTATCTTTTATTTTAAAATATGGCTTCAAGTATTCTATACTGTTTTGTGGTGTTAGCCGCGACTGTTTCAACTATTTTAGCGGCAAGTTGTTCAAATCCAGAAGTTACAGCCACATCTTTCACTACGCAAGATGCTACAATTGTTACAAATATAGCATTTATTGCTGAATTTACATTAAAATGCAGTCCAAGTGTTCCTAGTGGCATACCTTTGTATGCTGAAATTGATGGTAAAGTAATGCCGACTGCTAGAATTGGAGATAATAAATACCAAGTAAGTTAGGGATTCTCAATATTTTGTCACAGTTGTATATACATATACACATTACTTACATTACATTACATACGTACACACACACATATACACACACATATATATATATATATATATATATATATATATAATTATACTCTCGATTTGTACAAGCATTTTTTCTAATTTACAGGTTAGCTGGACTGAAGAAATTAACAACGCTCGCAGTGGTGATCATAAAGTGAGATTATATGATGAAGAAGGTTATACTGCAGTTCGTAAAGCTATGCGATCTGGTAAGTTGAAGATATTATAAATGCTAATTTGAGATAATATAATTTGAAAATTTGAGTTTAAAATTTTATTGGAAGTTTTTTTACGCTCTCATAAGCGAGTTTATAAATTTATTTTGTTGTATATTCTATGTCAAAGCTATAAGCTTATAATATCATAGCTTCAAGATAGAACTTAAGTGTAAATTATTTTTTTAAAGGGACTTGATTTGTCCACTTGTATTTTAAGAACTTAACTTCATTCATTCATAACTTCATGGTTTTCACTTGCCTTTCTTATTATTTAATCTTTTATAAGTTATTCCTTTTTTGCCCAAATAATTTTGATTTTTTGTATATGTAAAGTTCTCGTTTTCAACTACCAAAATCAAATCAAATGCTTCATTTGGAATGTGACATCTCTGTTTAAAAAACAAATAGTTTAACATATATCTATAACTTTTTTTATTACAGGTGAAGATGCCAGTGCTGTCAGGTCATTGGTGACTATCGTTATTTCACATCCTGGTGCATTTACTGGTCCATGGGTCAATTCTGAATTGGTTGCCTCATTAGCTGCTGTTGGTGTAGCTTACTTAGCATTTACTTCCAAATACAAATTATTATTATAGATGATTTAATTATAGTGAATGTTAAAATTTTATTTATTTAAATACAAATCTGGATTTTTTATAATTAGTTTTTCATTACAAGAGCTATCAAGTCCAAAATAATCTTACAGTTGAATTGTAGTTTGAATTCCAACTTATGTTAAATTTGACATTATTAATTAGAAAATATGTGTATCTCATATTCATGAACATTTTGTTATTGCAATTCCATCATTTCAAAATAGTACAATGAAAGCTTTAGAACTATAAAATAGGCTAAGTTTTTGAAGTTATAGAAGTGTTTTATTTTTATTATGCATATTTCATACTACAAAATAACAAAAATGTAAAAATAAATTATAACAAAATTGACATGGAAATATTGTATAAAAAGTAAAAAAATCAAAATTAAACAAGTTAAAAAAATGTTAGTTACACAAACTTCCAAGGTATTTAGTTTAAATTTAGAAATAAATAAGATTTGCTTCATATCAAATTATTTGAATTGAAAAACATACTGTAATGTCAGTTCGCTAAAGTATTATGATTATGAATAAAAATATAAGTTTAAATCTGCAAGACGTTAGATTAGATTTGAAAGCCGTTTCGTGGGCGATGGTGTAGCATCTAGCGGCGACTTTCGAAAGTATTTCAAACTCGGTACCTTGACTTTTGACATATTGTGATTTCAATTTGTAGCTACTCTGCGTGAAAATGTATTTTTAAAACATGATTTTTAAATAAAAGTCGGCATGCCACCAAGTCGTTTAGATTCTATTTATCGACGCTTGTTGATAACTAAGTTTTTCACAAAAGGATGGGGTAAACCAGAAAACTTACAAAGGTAACAATAATATAGGTTATGTTATCTTATACAAATATTGTAATTTATCAATAAAAATGTTTATTTTGCAGGTTGTTTGAATTTAGAAAAATTATATCAAAAAGAGAAAATTGCTTTAAACTAGTAGATAAAGATTATCCTGTGACTATAACCAAGGTGAGTAGATTTTATCAGGATACTATTATGTAATTTAACATGTATAAAGTGTAAACACTCCCTGAACATATGCAAAAACAGATATTAATCTAAATACCCTTTGATATGAGTTTTATTAAGTTATTGCTTATTTTGTAAGTTTGTGAGCTTGTAATTTGTGATTCAAAATGATTAATTAAAATATTCTTTATTAAATACATTTTAAAAATATTTATACTTTATTGCTTAAACATATCTAATTAACGGTTTCTAATTAGCACATGCTATACTGCAAAGATCATATTATCACTTAGGAAGAATTAGCAGAGTAATTTAATTAGAATTTCCCATATGCATACATCCATACAATGAGATAAACTTCAGTTTGTCATATTGTTTGCATGTTATACTAAATTTTCTTATGGGATTGAACACTAGATAATTTCCTTTTCGGTTTCACGGTAACTTCAAACAAAGAAAAAATTGAATAAGCAGATTAAGCAATAAACAGAGTTGTTATTTACTAATTTGCAGAGTTATTAATCGGTTATTTGTTTCTACTGATATCACATTGCAAAACAAATACGCTTTTTGTGTCTCCGTATCCCTAGTTAAGTTAGATTGTTTATTATAATTTATTAAGTATTCTAGATTTTATATAAATAATAAAAAATATTATAAATTTAATTTTCAAAACTCATTTTGGCGCCCCCTAAGGCGTGCGTTGGTTATCAAGAGGCAAAGTTGTAAGTAGGGTTTACGAATTACGAGAAGAAATTGGATTGTTTCTTGAAAATCAGAGAACACAAAAAGAAAAAGAATATTTTGCCAAAATTAAAGACCAAGCATTTGTTCTATAAATGCAGTTGGATAATAAGCATATTTTAGTTCAAATTTGTGTGGTTTTAATTATTTTAAGTTAGCTAGCGGTAAACTCAATTCCCATACTTGTTCACAGGGGTAGTGACATTGAAAAAGTTGGGAACCACTGCTCTAGAATGACTCTAGATAAAATAGTAATTGATGTTTGTAATACTTATATTCACAAATCAGTTTGTATTTAAAACAGAACAATACCATCAGTTATAACTATTTTTATTTTTTTTTATTTTGAAATCTATGTACTAATAAAGTTGTGTTAATACTCTCATGGTGTAACATTTAAAAGAAACTAAAAACAAGTTAATATATAGAAGTTTATATTCGCTTCGATTCAAATCAGAATTGTTGTTACATGTTAAATATTTTTAAATTCAATTTTTCTTAGGAAGAAGTGTGGTCTGACTGCCGCGTTTTAGAGGGCCATTTTGTGACACCACTTGATAAGTTTTTACCAGACTTAGTTCCCGAAGCAGCAAAATCTGCCCATTTTCAAATTTTACTACCTTTAAAATGGAAAGAGAACAATTTCAAGCCTATGTGTTTACATTTGGCTGGCACAGGAGATCATGTGAGTATGATAAGCAATATATAATATCACAAATATATTTTTATTTTGAAACTATTTATTTCGATTTATAGTATTTTTGGAGAAGACGTAATATAATGGCCAAACCTCTTTTAAAAGAGTCAGGTATCGGATCTATCATTTTAGAAAACCCATTCTATGGCTTAAGGAAACCTAAAGACCAAGTGTAAGTATAATTATGTCTTGAGAATTGTTAGCATTAATACTTTTTTTTCACAATAATTATAGAAATTCTAATATTTGATTTAAGATATAGATGTTTTTGTCTGCAGGCGGTCTTGCCTTCACAATGTGACCGATATATTCGTAATGGGAGGATGTCTAGTTTTAGAGTCGCTAGTTCTATTTCATTGGTGTGAACGGAATGGTTTTGGCCCGTTAGGTGTTACTGGCCTTTCTATGGGTGGTCATGTGAGTACACTTATTTTTTTGCTTTATTTAAAGTGAGTACAGTAATAGCAGTAGTTATAATGAGGCAAATTAATAAAAAAAAGTAGAAATAAAACAAAGTTTTGTCAAAATTTGTTGAGATAAAAATAATTAACTTTGAAATTTATTTGTGCCAAGGATGAAGACTTCATCCATATGTAAGGTGAGATTTTGTTGAAAAGCAACATTTCATAGTATATTATATTATTAATGAAATATTATTTTAGATGGCGTCATTGGCTGCCACAAATTGGCCAAAACCAATAGTCTTGGTTCCTTGTTTGTCATGGTCGACAGCTTCTGCAGTTTTTACCAGGGTAAATAAAAATACTATCAAATATATATATTAATATTAATTTTATTAATATTATTTTTAGGGTGTTCTAAGTCAATCAATTAATTGGGAACTGTTAGAAACACAATATTTATCTGACGGGGTATATAAAGAAAAGCTTTCTAAAATGGTTACAATAGTTGATGATGCGTTTCTCGCAGGAAAGCGTTTTGTGCAAAATTTTAGTCAAAGCATGTCTGAGTTAAAACAGGATATGCAACAGCATTTGGATGGTTCAGCCACAAAAGAAGTGGATTTGAAATTAAGTGCTATAAAAATTGATAATGATGTTAACAAGCCGATGAATAAGGTAATTAGGCATTTAAGTGATCAGCCTGTTAAAATTAATAATCCTATGTCTTTGGAGTTGATAAATAAAATTACCTCAGATGCAAAGTTTGAGTTGAATTCTCAGGAAATTTGTGAATTAAATAAAATGAATTCTTCAGAAACGCCGTCAAGCTTTGATCAAAATGCTGAGGAAAATGAGAGGTATAGGTATAGTATTGATTCATCAGAATTTAAAAAAATTGAAAGTGATTGTTGTTCGGAACCCAATGCTGTTAACATTATCAAAAATGGCAATGTTGGAGTTCTAGAACGAAATATTGAAAAAATTACTGACTCTTCTGTGAATGAAGGTATGAAAAAATACATGAGCGCCATGCTTTGGAAAAATTCTGATGAAGAAAATTTTGATGTCAAAAAGCTTAATTGGAGGCAGCGAGAAGCAATGCAATTTATGAGGGGTGTAATGGATGAATGCACTCATCTTAGTAATTTCTCAATTCCATATGATACTTCTCTAATTATTGGTACTTATTTATTTTAGAGACATTTTTTGTACATGCCTTTGTGTCTATTAATTTTAATTTTTATTTAAATTATTTATTAGCTGTTTGCGCTAAAGATGATGCATATGTTCCTAGAGATAATTGTGGCAATCTAGAAGATATTTGGCCTGGAGCAGAGGTGCGATACGTTAATGCTGGTCATGTTAGTGCCTATGTACTGCATCAAGGTCTTTTCCGGTAAATGAGGATTTCAGTATATAATTAAAAAAATTAATATTGATATATCGTTCCATTTTTACAGTTCGTGCATTAAGGAAGCTTTTGAAAGATACAGAAAGAAATGGATGAACAATGCAGATTGCACATAACAACCAGCTTACAAGAATATATTTATCAGCAAAGAAAGTATTTTGTTTTTAAAATTTATATAAATTGTTATAAAATAAAATTTTTAAATTTTTAAGAATTTCAGTTGTATCAATATTGATTTTGTCTTACATATGAATTATAAGAATCTCTAATTATAGGTGTATAAAAAACAAGTATAGTAGAAATCCTTTAGTTTGGCTTGCTCCGGATTGACCCCTGTGTCGGACTATAGGGCTGTAATTATAGAAACAATTATATTATTAATCAAACTACAAAATCACATTTGATAAAATTAGAATATATCTCTCCTTCTGAATACCAAAACTTAAGTTTTAAAAAAACGTGGTAACTGATGGTTAAATCTACTGATATATATGTGTAATGTGCCACTGAATTCAGTAGACTAACTTAAAAAAAAAAAAGTGCGCGTAAGGATCACACGCGATTGAAGTAAAACTTTTAATATTGTATGAGTAGGCAATTAGATAAAATAAAAACATATTTGAATTTTAAAATCATTTTTAATATCACATAACATTAAAACACAGTTTAAAACAACAGCGATAGATTAATTGCTATCATATTTCTATATGATATAAGGTTGTGATAACTGAAATGAAGACATAAATTTTGCTTTGTAAACTAATGTACATTTCTGGAGAAAAGCATGAATAGTCGTGCCATATCTTGTGGTTGATTCAAATGGAGAATTATTCATTGTTAAATTAAATATTATTTAAAAAAATTTTAATGGTTGAGTTTTTCTGAACGAAAATTGACATTGAAATCTCCAGCAAGAATTAATGGCATTAGAAAATGATTTCTTTTGGCAAATATGATTTATTTCTATTCATTGGAATAGATGAAGATCTCCTGAAATCGGCACAGCTGTCCTACTGATATTAAGAGTTTGATATTATTAAGCTTTCTTCTAATTTTTGTTACCTATCTTACCAGGAATTCAAAACATAAACGTAGAAGTTCATCATTATCGCCACGTTTCTATGTACACTAATTTTCCTACACAGCCATTAGCTAAGCCATCACTTACATCAATATTAGTTGTTATTATGTAAAATTTATTCAGAACTAAAATTATTTCATACGGCAAACCCCCGGTAATCAATAACCGATTTTTGTGAAACTGCTGACGAATGTATGATTGTTGATCTGTCGCATGGCAACCTACATAAATATCCGTGGCAGTAGATATTATTTTGCCTTCAACGAATTCAGTATAAATTTATTATATTCCATGACACATTTGTTCACTAAGAAAAGTCTTATTCATGAGGACATAATACAGCAACCTCTTCTTTTTAAAAAAACGTGATTCAATTAATGCAAGTTCATATAGGGTTTAGCGTTCGACTTACGCATGACATGACGGGAGTGGATCGCGACTCGCGACATCAGCGCCTACCTGCGTCGTAGTGTTCAACTTCACGTTGGCGTTTTCGTTGCATTTGTACGGATTTACACTCGGTAGCCTAAAGAAATTTTTACACCCTATCGCGCCTGAAGAAGTTTTACTTCAAAAACAGACGAATTCTTCGTAAAACGTAGGGCCACTTGTTCTCGACGGAATTTACCATGGTCACAAAGATTACCGAACAGTAGCGAGTCTTTCCGAATGAGTCTGACCACCCCGAGAACGTACCAATAGCTCTCTCGCGAGACGAATATAAAAATATTCAGTATTTTTATATCTTTTATAACAAAATATACAGTAATTATATATATTATTTCAGTAAAATACTAAGGCAAAAAAGTCAACGATACGTGGTGTTCCCCACGCCCGATGTTGCTTGACTTCGGTGATCGGACGAGAACCGGTATATTCAACATGGTATGATCGTTGACGACAAGTAAAACTATACAATCATATGTATACATAAATTTTTATTTTTAACTTTAGTAATAATTTAATATATAACTGCAAAGTTGCCACAGGAAGAACTGACTTGAAGCGTAAAGTATCCGAAAAGTTGCCACAGGGATAACTGACTTGAAATTTTGTTCTTAGCAAAGAAATATTGCAAAATCTTGATGAAATTATATGAACACAATTAACGATTTATATATCATTTCATTCGTAATTTTATTCTGCATCTTTCGTACGAACAATTTCATTTGCTATAAAAGCACATTTTTGAAAGAAACAATTTTTTTGAAAAAATGCCGGACATCTAACATTCCAAACTATTTCGAAGTCGGACTAAAGCATTTCTACTGTAATTCCACATTAATAAAATATCATCAGTCCTATAAGAGTCTAATTAGAAAACGAATAATTAGTTATTTGTGGTACATAGTTAATTAACTTCCCGTAGGGTAAGTTATATAGTAGTGGGCCGAAAATCGAAAACGAAATTTTTGGCATACTTCGCGTTTCAAAGGTTTCTGAACATTTTGGCATACCTCAGAAAAAATGGATGTGTTTGTGTTTTGTATGTCCGCACTTTTTCGTCTACGTTTTCGGGCGCACGGATCAACCGATTTGAATGATTAAAAAAACATTCGATTTCTATTAATAGGGAGATATGCTGATTTGTTTTTGGCATAGTTAATTAACTTCACGTAGGGTAAGTTATAGTAGTAGGCCGAAAATCGAAAATAAAAATTTTTACATATCTTCACGTTTTGGAGGTTTCTGAACATTTTGGCATACTTCAGAAAAAATGGATGTGTTTGTGTTTTGTATGTCCGCACTTTTTAATCTACGCTTTTGGGCGCACGGATCAACCGATTTGAATGATTTAAAAAACATTCGATTCCTATTGATAGGGAGATATGCTGATTTGTTTTTGGCATAGTTAATTAACTTTCCGTAGGGTAAGTTATAGTAGTGGGCCGAAAATCGAAAACGAAATTTTTGGCATACTTCCCGTTTCAAAGGTTTCTGAACATTTTGGCATACCTCAGAAAAAATTGATGTGTTTGTGTTTTGTATGTCCGCACTTTTTCGTCTACGTTTTCGGGCGCACGGATCAACCGATTTGAATGATTTAAAAAAACATTCGATTCCTATTGATAGGAAGATATCTGTTGATCAGTTTTGGTAAAGGAAAGTCCAGCGGTTAAGGAGATATCGAGCTAAATGTGCAAAAGATAGCTGTTTTTGAGAGACTAAGAATCCAATTGGAATGATTCAAAAACTTTGCTTGTTTTGACAAAATATTCCTTTTGAAATAAAATATTTGAAGTACCTACCAGCAATTTGCCATAAGGCACGATGCAATACATCACTAGTTTCTAGTTTGAAACCCCTGGAAATTTTGCTGTTGTATCGTTAGATGGCCTTAATGCTTTCAAAGTTTTCTGTATGTTTCCGATGGCATCCATTTTGTTTCCATTCAAAACAACAACAAAGCTGAGCTCGACAGTTTGAACGGCTGGTTATCATTCTTCATTGAAGTTTTAGTGATCGCAAGAGTTGTTTCTCGTAAAGTGATTTAAAA